>NC_079507.1:12998182-13151302 GCF_030052815.1 Hevea brasiliensis | reverse complement strand
CGCCACAAAAGGCAAATACCGAGAACTCACAAATGCAAGAACGAATGAAACAATTGGAGGACCAACAGCAGAAACTTAAGAGAAGGGTAAGAAAGCTCAAGGAAGAGGCAAGGGCCAAAGGATAGGGTTCAAGAGCAAGAGGTACAGTGGGAAAGAAAGAAACTCTCTCCAAGCCGAGGTCAAAGAGATGAAAGGGCGTAATAGTAAGCTTCAGAAAGGATGAAGTACCAAGAGGTACTCACAAGAGTATAAACAGAAAACAAGAAGAAGAAGCTTGAATTAAAAGAACAGCACTCTCATCAACGACATCTTGAAAGAGTGTGCAAAGAAAGGAAAGAGAAAGAAAATGTCGCTTCTCTATCAAGGACTGAAAGAGAATGTTGACCACTGAGAGAACAATAGCACAGTGGAAAACAAGAACTATTACTGAATCCGAGTACGCTCAAAGCATTCGACCCGCCAAGCAAGAAGAAAGGTTATATGAGTATCTCAGAAAATGTCATCTTATTATAAAGAACCTTCCAGAGCCTAGGCCAATGTAAAAGATACGATGTACAAATTACTCAGTTAATGAAGTGATTTTTGGACCATTGTTTAGTAAAATTTGTAAATGAATAGTATGACTCCCGTAGGAACTCCCTCGCTAGGGTTATATGAAAAATTGAGTGCGCTATATGAACAGGTATCATAAATGCACATTCAATCCCGTCATTCACGGTCAGACTATCGAACGATGCCATGATAAAGCTGAGGCGATTATCCTTTTTACAGATTTCAACCTGGCTCTCAAATGCCATCAGATCCTTCGGCCCGCATCAGACTTTTAGTTTCTTTGCAAAATTCGAAGTTTATTTAAAATTTTCTTTTTTACCACAGGAAATCAATATTGATTCAAACAAGGCAAGTCTGACCAAGCACACGATCCAACCCAAGCGAGTGTACTTAACAAGATCTCGAACTAGGAAGATAATGGAAAATCAGGAGCAAGTACAGAACCTACAGGGACAGGTCTCCGAGTTGAAAGATCAGCTTTCTGAAATTATGAGACTAATGAGGGAAATGTCTCAGAACAAACCCGCTCGTAACCTAGCCCACCATTACCTCCTCCGCTCCTACAACAAATGATCCTCAGAAGCTTCAACCTCTTTTACCTTTCGCCTCCCATTCGGACCGATAATCATCACAATCCGGTGGCCATAAATAATGACTCCACCTTTTTCCTATTACCCATTGCCTCAAATGCCGAGCCTCACCATTCAATCCCGATCCTCCAGCTTTACTCCACCCTCGCCTCCCGCTGGAGGAGCGATCATGCGGTGGAAGGAGAACATAGGGCGAGAGAAAACGAGAAACTATCCGCCTAGAAGAAAGATTGAGAGCAATAGAAGGGTTGAATATGTATGGCTCACTGATGTGTCACACCGAGATTGGTGCCGATGTGGTGGTACCACCCAAATTCAAGGTTCCCGATTTCACAAATACATGGAACTTCAGATCCTCAGATCCACCGGCAACCTACATTGCCAAAATGTCCGCTTTAATGTAAGACGATAGACTTCTCATTCACTTCTTTCACAAGAGCCTCTCGAGCACTCAGATGGTGCATACAATTGACAGAGCAAGTCGCACTCGAAGGACTTAGCCGATACCTTTCTAAAACAAGATAAATTCAATTGTGATGCGGCACCCACGAGGAGGGACCTCCGTAACCTCGGCACAGAAAGACCGGGAAGGTTTCAAGCAAGATGCCCAACGATGGAGGAGAAGGCCGCAGAAGTATATCCTCCGGACCGATAATGAACTCGCTCCTATTCATCAAACATTGAAGGCTCCCTACTTCAACCCGATGATCGGAAATACTCTCCAACAGCCTTCTCAGATATCATCCAAGCCTGAGAGAATTGAAGCTAATCTGAGAATAGGAAGACTACAGGAGTTGGTGAGAATCGTGGAAAAGACCGCCAATTTTGGCAAGAAAAAGGAGAGTGATGTGCATTCCATCACTCACGTAATAATTTTCCCACCCCCAAAATAACCACCGCCATATCCTCCTCTCATGGCCCAACTATCGCAAACATCCCACCCCTTTCCCTAATTATTCACAACCACGCCCACAATACGCCCCACCGCAAATTTCCAACCAAGACCACCTCCTCCTCCAAATTTCAACCACGACCACCACAAAATAACCCAAGACCTCCAAGGAATCTCGATCCACCCCTTCCTCCTCTCAAAGGAAATATACCGATACCTTGTCAGATAAACCAAATCGCATCACCCCTTTAGACTCAATCCACCCGCCATATCCTGTGGTATGATGCCACCGCCTGCTGTGAGTATCATGGAGGAGCACAAGGGCATTCAATCGACAATCGCGGGCACTCAGAGGGAGAGTGCACGCCTAATCCGAACGGGTGGTTGAAGATCGAGGGAAATGGTTCCTCCCAATGTCACTCAAACCCACTACCTAACCAGAATGCGGGTAGTGGTGAGAATATGATTGAGTCTGAGGGAGAAGGATCAACACCGGAAGTGGACAAGTTGGTCCCTTATTTCAAAGAAATTTTTGCCATATCAGCAAGAGAGGGTCACCTTTGCCCTCAGGTAGCAGGATTTGAAGAGAGTACGGTGTCCTTACCATGGAGGGGCAAACACCATAAGTCGCAAGATTGTGAGGGGTTCTGCAAGAAGTCCAAATTTGTTATCTCTAAAGTTCGAGATGCCGCATAAAGGAGGAAGGGAAGTGAACACCGCTAGACTCACCAAACCGCTTTACCTCCAAGCCTAATCACTTTCTCACCCCAGAGCCTCACCGCCAAGAATAGCTTATCCGAACTACGCCCAGCCTTCCGTCACCAATACTCACGCAAATCCCTTGGAACTATAATTTCCAAGTTTTTACTCGTGAGCGCTACAACAAGATCCGCTCTAGCCTTGCCTCACCTCCGACACCACCAAAACCATGTTTCGCTCCTCACAAGCATTTCAGGATGACTTATGCTGGACTCGCTAGCAACATTACTCCCAAACCAGCTTCTCAACCGTTATTGCAACAAAACCTTCTCCACTGAGCAAGAAGTCGAGTTTATAACTCAAGTGGGAGGTATTACGGCAATAAGAAAGAGAGAAGAAAAAGGGAAAGTAAAATGGGAGAGTCATCAAGAAACACTAAGAGGAGGTTGAGAAAGCAGAGAAGCAGAGCCTATTGAGCGCAAGGAAGATGAAGAACCGCTACAAATAATGAAGCAGAGCGAGTATGACGTGGTGGAGCAATTGAGAAAACCCCGCCCGAATTTCATCATATCACCGATCCCGAGCTCTAAGTCCACCGACAAGCCCTACAAAGAATCCTGGATCGCCTTTGTGAACCCCGACATTACTCCGGCGCTTTGAGAAAATAGTAGGACAAATCCAGCATCCACTGTAGCCTTTTCTCAAGAGGAGGTAGACTCGCGGGCTTAGGCACAATAAAGCTCTACATGTAATCGTGAAGTGTAAGGGTTTTATAGTGGCCAAGGTTCTCATCGATAACGGATCGGCCTCAATGTATCGCTTAGCGACTTTAGCCAAAGCACGGCTGACCAATCGCATATACGCCGAGTGCAATGGTGGTAAGAGCCTTTGACGGCATCAGGAGAGGTACTGGGAGACATTGACTTGCCAATCCAAGTCGGGCATGTACTTTCAACGCCACGCTTCAAGTGATGAACATTGAGCCGCTTTACACTATGTTATTAGGAGGCCGTGGATCCACTCGCGAACGCTGCTCCTTCAACCTTACACCGTAAGATCAAATACATTAAGGATGGCAAAATCATCACAGAAGGGGCGAAGAGGCCATATCGGTCACTAAGCCGCAATCACTTCCTTATGTGGAAGCGCCGAGGAATCATTGGAGAGTTCTTTCCGTGCCCTTGAATTGCAAGATACCGAAGGAAGGGGCTATGGCTATGGTGGCCAAAGTAATGTCAAGAAACGGTATCAAGAGGGGAAAGGCTTGGGCACCGCTTGCAAGGAATCGTCGAGCCCATACCGCTATTCGTAAGATAGGCCGCTGTGGTTTGGGGTATGAGGAGGATGCCTCGTGGATGGGCGATTCGGATGAGGAGGATGCTTCGGATCGAGGTTCGACCAGAGACGGAAAATGAAAATAGTCCCGAGAATTACGGAGATCTTCACCAAACCGATCATCCAACATCCGCAAGTACGTAAGAATCACCAGATGATCCATCCATAGATGTCATCCAACCGATTCCTTGTATGAGGCCCTAGTTTCACCCATGGCCGAGGAGCAGAGCTTGACAACCGGACAACGGAGGATATCCTGCACTCAATTTCGAGTAAAGTACCTCTCGTTATCTACACTTGATCATTTTGTCCATGGTGACAAGTGTAATATCAGAATGGACCTTTTCTTATGGCATTAATATTAATGAATTGATAGCGATTTTAAATCCAATACTCTCTTTCCTTTTAATTCCATCCTTATAACATGTTCTATTCTTTATTCATTCAGACCATTCATCAATTAACACCTAATAATCCAATAGACTCGTAAATTCCTCCGTTAATTTTGAAATCCCCATAATCGCCATTACTTCAAGTAATTCGAGGAAGACCTTATGTAAGAAAGCAATGAAAAGATGAACCCTCCTCGTGCCTTGTGAAGATGAAGCGCGCACAATAAACTTAGGCTCTAAGAAGTAAAAAGGGAACTTAAGGTAGTGGAGAGTGAGGAATTGGGAGATATGATCGGTCCGCTAAGGAATTTCTCGACGATTTTCATGGAGCTATGATGATATGGTCGGTTTGGACCCCAGATAGTGACGCATAAGATTCCCTTTAATTCCAGTGAACGATCCTGAAGGTAAATCGAGGAGAATGAATCCCACACACCGCTTCAAGGTTCGGATGAAGTCAAGAAACAAGATGACGCCGGATTCTTGGAAGTAGTCAAATATCCCCAATGGGTGGCTAATGTCGCCCCAAAGAATGAAGAAAGACGGAGAGTCGTGGTGTGTGTTGACTACAGTGGACCTTAATAAAGCAAGTTTGAAAGATGATTTCCTCTCCTCACATTGATGTGTTAGTTGACAATGCCGCAAGATTGGGTAGGTGTTCGTGTATTGATGGGGCATCGTGGTACAATCGATTCCGATGGACAAGGAAGACAAGGATAAAATCGCTTTCATCACCCAATGGGGGTATTTTGCTATCGGTCATGCCCTTCGGGTTGAAGAATGTCGCTACTTACCAAATACAAGAATGGTCACATTATTCCACGATATGATGCATAAAGAAGTGGAGGTATATGTGGATGATATGATGATTAAATCCAGGAGAAGAGAGCCATGTTCAGTGATGAGAAGGGTGCTCAAAGGCTCAGAAATACAAGTTGAAGTCGAACCCCGCTAAATGCATCTTCTGAGCTAGATCAGAAAATCGTTGGGATTCATAGTGTTTAGAAAGGGATAGAAGTGGATCCGCATAAAGTTCGAGCTATTCAAGAAATGCCGCCCCCAAAAATAGAAAGGGAGGTGCGCAGCTTTCTAGGAAAGTTGAACTACATTTCAAGATTTATTTCTAATCTCACCGCCAAAGTCGAGCCTATTTTCAGACTATCTAAGAACAATCCTACCCAATGGGATTCGGATTGTCAAAAGGCTTTCGAGACAATCAAACAAAGATTTGTCAAACCCACCAAGATTGGTCCCGCTCAGGCAGTGTGCCTCGATCCGCATACATGGCACCAACAGAGCTCTATGGGATGTGTTTTAGGACAAAGATGATGATACCGCTAAAAGAGAGGGCCATTTACTACCCGAGCAAGAAGTTCAATGATTGTGAGTCAAGGTACTCTTTCTTAGAAAAGACTTGTCGCACATAGTTCGACAAAGAAATCGCTCAACCACTACATGTTGAATCACAAGACATGGCTTATCTCCGGATGGATCCTATCGATACGATTCGAAAGCCCATTCGTGTCGGAAGAATAGCCAAGTGGCAGGTTATACTCTCCCAATATGATATAGTCTACATGACCCGGAAAGCGTGAAAGGTAGCGTAATTGTCACTTCCTAGCGAAAACCCTATCCCGGATTATGAAGCTCGATTTTGAGTTCCCGATGAACATATTAATGAAGTAGATCGCAAGAAGAGGGGTCACTGATGTGTGGGAAATGTATTTTGACGAGCAACCAATTTATCCGGAATGGAATTGAGCCGCATTAGTATCCCTGCATGAAAGCACTTCCCAATAGTCGCTAAGTTGGGATTTGATTGTACCAACAATGTCGCAGAATATGAAGCTTGTGTAATGGGTCTACATGCCGCTATAGAGATGAAAATCGTAAAGTTGGAGGTGTATGGAGACTCGGCTCGATAATTTATCGTGTCAAGGGAGAATGGCAAACCAAGGATCCTAAGCTAATCCCCTACCGTAAATACTTCATCGAGATGATCAGGGAATTCAAGAAATCTCTTTCACTCATCCGAGTAGAGACAAGAATCAATTTGTCGACGCCTTAGCTACTCTAGCTGTTATGGCTCAAATCAAGAAGGCGCACGCCCAGACGCTGAAGATTAAAGTAAGGGATGAGCCACCTATTGCTTCATGATTGAAGAAGAGCTCGATGGAAAGCCTTGGTATCACGACATCCCGGCTCATCAGAGAACCGAGAATTCCCTTCGTGGCAAGCAAAAATGAAAAGAAGATGATTCTGAGGTTAGCATTGGGGTACTTTCCTGGGGAAACCCTATACAAAAGAAGCTCCAACGGTGAATTATTGAGATGTGTGGATGCAAAGGAGGCAAAGAGAATCCTTTTGAAACTCATGAGGGAAATTGTGCAACTCACGCCAATGGACACATGATGGCCAAGCAAATCATGCGACGGGTATTTTTGGACCACAATGGAAAAGGATTGCATCGAGTATTTCCTAAGTGCCACAAGTGTCGATTTACGCGATCCGATAAATGTGCCACCACAAGTCGCTCAATCTCGCCTCACCGTGGCCTTTTGCAATGTGGGGCATAGATGTGATTGGTCCCATCAATCCCAAGGCATCCAATGGGCACAGATTCATCCTTGTAGCCATCGACTATTTCTCCAAGTGGGTCGAGGCGACATCATATGCTCACATCACGCAGTAACACGCTTTCAAATTCTTCGTAAACAATATCATATGCCGCATGGTCTCCAATGAAATTGTCACCGATAACGCCAAGAACTCCGAACGGTCCAAGATTCGTAAGCCGTGATCAATACGTAATCCGACATCTCAATTCCTCCCATACCGCCCTCAGATGAATGGAGCGTGGAAGCCGCGAACAAAAATCTAAAGAGGATAATCCGAAAATAATGGTCACATATAGGGATTGGCATGACATGCTCCCTACGCCTTCATGCATACCGATTCCATAAGAACCTCAATGGGCAACTCGCACTCACCGGTCTACGGATGGAAGCAGATACCCGCTGAGGTTGAAATTCCTTCCTAAGGATTCAAGGAATCAGCATTGGTGAGTCGAATGGATCCAATGAGGTTGGATCGCTTAAACTTGTCGGATGAGAAAAGGTTAACAGCAGCATGTCACGGCAATTATATCAGAGGAGAATGTCCAGAGCATTTGATAAAAACGTACGCCAACTGGAATTCCTACCCGGGGACTTACTTCTAAAGAAAGTACTACCAAACCAAAACGATCCCCGGGGCAAATGGTCACCAACCTACGAGGACCCTATGTGGTTAAAAAGGCGCATCGAGGAGCCTTGATCTTGACCCACATGGACGGTGAAGAATTCCCGAGACTCGTGAATGCCGACAATCACAAGAGATACTATGCATAAAAAGGAGAAGGGATGAAACCCAAAGGGCGCCCAAAAAAAAAAAAAAAAAAAAACCTTCTTGGGGTGAAAACCAAAAGGGCATCCCAAGAACCAAACTGGAGGAATAAGGAAGGGGCATGAAACCGCTGATAGAGAGGCAACCGTCACGGCAAGGGACTTCAGAACTTGGAATATGGCGCTTAAAAGACTTCAAAACCAACTAAAAAGAATATATGACATCTATCCTTGTACCTTTACTTTTCCTTTGAAAGTCTATTTTTCCTAAAGCCATGATAAAGTTATACTCCATTCCTTCTGCTTTTGTTTTTCCTGCTTGCTCACTTTTTAATACTCTCCTTTCTCTTTGACTAATGCGCTATTGATTAGTTAAATTTCGCCATAAGATTTGAATTTAAAAATTGATAACCTCAGATTTTACTATGAGATTTGCAGGAATAGCCGCCAAAAAAAAAAAAAAAAAAAAAACTAGAGGTGAAAACCCGAAAGGGCGCTTCTGGTCGAATGGATTAAAAGAAAGTGAAAACCCCCAAGGGCGCTTTCCAAGAATAAGGAGAAAGTCGGAACTAAAAGGGACATTCGAAAGAACGAGGTCATAGGTCGACCTTACAACTCCTCCTCCATTAATCGTCCGCCTTCATTATCTTGTTAAGTACACTTTGTCGTGAATAACTTCATGTGCCAAAGTCGACTTGTTTTGTAAGTTGATTTTAATTTCTCGCAATTCCACCATCAACCTCTCGGTTCCTTGATCTAAGTTGATTTTAATTTACATTTCATACCATCAACCTCCGGTTCCTTGATCTAAGTTGATTTTAATTTACATTTCGTTATCAACCTCGTTCCTTGATCTAAGTTGATTTTAATTTCGCAATTCCACCATCAACCTCCGGTTCCTTGATCTAAGTTGATTTTAATTTACATTTCGTTATCAACCTCGTTCCTTGATCTAAGTTGATTTTAATTTCATGCAATTTACATTTCGTTATCAACCTCGTTCCTTGATCTAAGTTGATTTTAATTTCATGCAATTTACATTTCGTTATCAACCTCCGGTTCCTTGATCTAAGTTGATTTTAATTTTCTGCAATTTACATTTCGTTATCAACCTCCGGTTCCTTGATCTAAGTTGATTTTAATTTTTTGCAATTTACATTTCATGCTATCAACCTCCGTTCCTTGATCTAAGTTGATTTTAATTTCGTTATCAACCTCTAGTTCCTTGATCTAAGTTGATTTTAATTTCGCAATTCCACCATCAACCTCCGTTCCTTGATCTAAGTTGATTTTAATTTACATTTCGTTATCAACCTCCGTTCCTTGATCTAAGTTGATTTTAATTTCATGCAATTTACATTTTTGTTATCAACCTCGGTTCCTTGATCTAAGTTGATTTTAATTTCATGCAATTTACATTTCGTTATCAACCTCGGTTCCTTGATCTAAGTTGATTTTAATTTCATGCAATTTACATTTCGTTATCAACCTCCGGTTCCTTGATCTAAGTTGATTTTAATTTCATGCAATTTACATTCCTCGTTATCAACCTCTGGTTTCTAGATCCAAGTTGATTTTAATTTTCTAGGTCATTAACTTAGGTGTGCTTTAGTTCCCTAATTTCAACACCTAATCGCCCAAAATATGAGTTCAATCTTTACATAATTCCTATACGGAAATTTTCCCTTTAATAGAAATTATGTAAAGAGGGGCACTGCCGACACCATATTTTGGCCGATCCCTAGAATCAATAAAAATTCTTCTTTGAACAGCCTAATCACGCTTTCCGATCCTCTTTGATAGGCGGTCACATTTCCGATCTCTCCTCACAAAGAATTGAATTAATGCCGAGTCCTCATATTCATTAAGGCCTCGCGATCTCTCAAATCATTTACCGACCTCTCAAACCCGTTGTCGAATTTCCTGACACAAGTATATTCCCGATCTCTCGTTGATAAATAAAATGAACTGCACTAGATCTTTTCCTACCGCTTTATTGCCGACCTCCTTTTCGAAAGATTAAGAGCTAAAGTTTTGGTCTCGGCTTAATGAGGGTTCCGATCTTAAGTGTTCAAGTTAAATTTTCAATTTTAATCAAGTCCTGCTCAAAGATTTCTCCCCACCGATCTCATGCTTATTGTGCTTTCCGATCTTTTATACTTAGATTAATAATGGCATTTAGTTCATGTTTCGCTATGCTCATACAATCAAATACTTAGGCAATTCAAAGATTTTCCAATCATATCCATTCATTGAACAAAAGAGATATTCCATTTCATTTCATAATTTGTACAGTTATTCTACTGGGGATCACCTCACTGATTTACATTCTCCGCCACTCTCTCTCTCTTCCTCGCCTCCTCCTCACTATCTTCACCATCGCCCTGGAGCCGTGTCGCCCATCCAAGAGAAGTCCTCTTCGTGATAGCGCTGAAGTTCGGCCAAGAGATCCTTATGCGCATTCACATAGGCTCCAGCCTATTCCCGACACCATCTCTTCATCCTTTCCTTAAGCTCTTTGTCTTTCTCCGAAAGCTCCTTATCCTTCGCGTTAAGCTCCTCTACAAGTTGAGCGACTGAGCGCCGTTGGCCCAAGTGCCCGGACTTCTCTCGAGAGCCTGCTCACTTTCACCAAGTCACGAGACCTTTCGGCCACCGGTCTTCATGGTACTTCGCCCGCCCTCGACTTGAGATATATAATCCCGAGCGGATGAGAGTTGGGATCGAGGGAAGTCAATTCCTGATTTTTCTTCCCAACCTCCTTACCTGCACGAATCTTTTCCCGAATCATAGTCCGGTTCACCACACTCCACGCTTAGGCTCATGGTTCGAGTCAAGATATCATCGAGACCATTCTCGGGATAGCCCGTCCCGATCCTCTTGAAAGAAGATGGTAGATCCCGTGACTTTGGCAAAATCGAGTTCTCCCTAACACCGGTTATTCTTCAAGCAATGATCAAGATTCCGAGCGCCACGAGAAGAGGTCCTCCTAAGATTGAGAAGGCTCCTTTCCGTGCTTGGAATAATCGAGAGAGGCGGGGCCGCTTCTTCCGATCTAGGAGGAGATCTCGACAACCTCAATGGTCGGGCGGACCAAGGTTGAGGAGGGTCTCTTTGTATCTCCTCGTGTTCGTGATCGGTGTTTGAAGACGCTCAACGCTTCATCTCCTTTACCTTCCGGAGATCTCTCTTTCCTTCTTCCGCTTCCTAGAACCCTCACCACCCGCCATACCGCATGTAAAAAGGTTAGTGAGATCGCTAAGGTCCCGAGAATCGAGATATAGAAAATACCAATGCCGAGGTCGAGAGCTAAGTTCGCGATCTCACGGTGATCGCTGCATGGTCCAATGGTGCAGCTCAGCCACCGATTTGGACAGAATATTTTAGAGTGGCGGCTCGACTTTTCACTCCATCACTATTGAGCTTTCCTCTTGACTCGTGGTAATGTGCTTCTAAACAGGGCCCCGGTACCACCATCTACGAGGGAAGTCCACAAAGCAGCTCTGATCTTTACTCCTCGTAATGAAGAACCGATTCTTCCAATTCTTAAAGGATGAGGGCAGATCGGAAAAGAGTCCGCAACGAGGCTTCACTGAAAGAACCAGTGTTCGCCATCCTTTCGGCGAAGTTAGTCCAGGCAGCTCGGCGAACACCTTAGCCGTAGGTCCGATTCCCTTAGCTCGGCATAGACCTCTGAAAGCTACCAAGATCCGCCACGAGTTGGGGTGGATTTGAACAATGGATGCTCTGAAGTTTTAGGACCTCCTTATAGAAATCGGCAGAGGGAACCTCAGATCGGCCTTTAATCGCTCCTCGACACCATGACCATGTCATTCTCTTCAAAAGAGTGATCGACACTAAGATCGCCATGGCACTTGATCACCATATGAATCAGACAAATATTGTATTCTTGAACAAACGATTGCAGATCGGATTCTCAAGAACCGACGGAAGCTCGTTTAAAGGAAGGGTCTCTCTCCTGAAGGTGGTGCAAGCCTTGATGGTATGACCCGACCCGACTGGAGCAGAGACCCTAGGGGTTTAGGTTGCACGCTGGGCCCGATCGCTTCTTCTTCATCGACGATGACCATGAGAACTGAATGGAAGGAGGGCTCGCCGCTTCTCGACCTTTGGCACCGCCATTTTCAAAAGAAACAAAGAACTTAAACTAAAAGAGGATTAAAGCCCTTACCGAGTCCGACGGCGCTAAGAACTGGAGAAAAGGAGAGAACTTCAAGTTGCGAACAAGAGGTCGAGAAAGGAATGAGAGAACAATCGCTAACCCTCCCACCCCTATTTATACTAGTCCGAGCATTTAATGCTCAAGTTCTAGGCAAAGACATCGATTGGTGGGACTCGACAATTTCTTCAAATAACCGAATGTTCGAGATCGGTTAATTAGATATCGCATAATGAGTTAAACATTTTGAATAAAGGATCGCTTAAGGGTCATTCGTAAAGAATCGATTGATAATCACATCGAGATCGGAAAATAATCAATGCAAAATAATAAAATGATAACCGACAAAGTAAAGTCTTTATTTTCAAGAGATCGACATATCATTTGGGCGATCTCTAGGGATCGGATTACAATAAAGGTCTAACTACATCATTTGGGAGATCTCTAGAGATCCGATTACATTGAAAATTACATCATTTGGGCGATCTCTAGAGACCGACGAAAATCCTATCCAAGGGGCGATCTAAGGATCGCTTTATAATCGATCCCAAGGATACCACCACCGATCTAAGGATCGCTTTATAATCGATCCCAAGCGATATTGCCGACCGGATGCTTCATCCGCCGCGGAACACCCAATGTGGATCGTAATCGCCGCTTAACACTCAATGTGATGAGAAGCCGAATGAACTCGCTTGAGCAACTCGAGATCGGTACAACCGAGGCCCGCAATACGGATCGGTCAAATCCAGCTTCTCACCATCGCTAATTAGGATCATCCAATCACCGGATTGTAAATTTTCACGGTGAGAAAGGAAACCATCGGAAAAGATCAAAGCCTCGCTTATAGCGTAACTTCTACCGAGCAATAGAACAAGGTAAGTAAGAAATGAAGAGAGGAAAGTCGATGAAGAAAATGTCTCCGCGACAGGGTATATATAGGGGAAAATGAGCATTTATTGTCGAGGAAACGGCTGCACGCTTCGAGAATCGAGATGCAATTAATGCTTGGACCGAATCCGCATCGATCAAGGGATAAAAGAGATCGGAGATAGGAGATCGCATGAGAGATCGGAATAGAGATAGGGAGGGATCAAGACAAAAAGAATAAGACAAATCCCAATAACCGCCGCCGAATCGAGCCGAGGTAGTTAAAGCGTGGCGTGACGAGATCTCCACCGCATGCCTAAGAATCGCCCGCACGTCGACAGTGCCGGGTATGTCATGACAAATTCAGACATCCCAATCTCCACCGTTGATCTCACTTGTAAGGATGAATCCGAACCCTTGGATCAAAAGAGAAGACGACAATACCAAATGCCACTCTTAGCCCTCGATCGCTTCTGACAAGAGGATTCAAGACCGCTGATTAAAAGAGGAAAAGGACAAATATTCGAGAAGCGATCTCACCATTTGTTTTGATTCTCTTTAATTCTGAACATCCGATCATGTACTTCAAAATCTTGACCCTCCATCTCCTCAAAATAAATCCCGACTTCTTCATGGGGAGCACCCGATTCCTATAAATACCGCATGAAAAACTGCTCAAGGACGGAAAAATATAGACAAGAGGTCGCTATTATCGTGGAGGAACTCAAACTTCATTCAGCTTTGTTACTCGCTGCTTTGTAGTGATTAAAAAGACTTTTGAAACTAGTTTTCAGGAGTGTTTTCTTGAAAAAGATTTTGAATATCGAACTCTACATTTCCAGCTTGTTCATTATCCGGTCATACTCTCATCATCTCGCTTTCTTTCCTCTGCTCAAGCTCAACTTCCTTCCACCGGTTCTTACCGTTACCTTTTAGCTAAAGCATCTCTCGGTTTCACGCATATCAACTCTCAGCCGATCAATCCGCCATCTTCATCACTATTTACCACCTCACGCTTATTTCAATATATTTGGCTCCTCAAGGTAAGAGTTCATATTATCGCTTTATTAAGTATTTGCGCTTACTTTTCGCACTTTCTTTGTTCTCTTTACGCACGCGTTTTCTAAGTTTATTCTAAGCAAAAATCTCAAAGAACGTTACTCTCGAATTCTCTTTAGTGATCGGTCCATCATTTCATCAATTTTCATTTCGAATGCAGCTTTTAGCTCCTAGTAGCGTAAGTGGTCGTGCAAAATATAGGTATCCGCAACTTAAGGGCCTCTTTTAAAAGAGAAAGTTGAATAACACGCCAGAAAATAGCCAAACTATTAGGCCGACGTGAACGGGAATTCGCAAGATACCATGAAGAGGAATAAAACCAAAATAAACTAGATGTAATGCATCGGACATTAATAGGTATGCGTGAAATGACTACATGGAAGGTCGGTAAATCAAGTTTAGTATTACCCATTTAGTCATAGGGTATCAAGAAACCTTATCTCCAAAGATTTTGAATGCCGTAAACCTTAGTTTTAGGTTCTTGTGATATGTAGCTAAAATTGAAATTGAGATCGGCAAAGCCCCTTCCAGTGCTCCGCTAACCCGAAAGAGATCTGAGGAGAGTTCTTATCCTGGTCTCACTTTAAAATTTTAATAAATACTTAATAGAGATTGGAGGAGAGTTCTTATCCGACCTCAATTCAAAACTTTTAATAAATATTTAAAAGAGATCTGAGGAGAGTTCTTATCCTGGTCTCACTTAAAATTTTAATAAATGCTTAATAGAGATTGGAGGAGAGTTCTTATCCTGGCCTCACTTAAAATTTTAATAAATACTTAAAAGAGGTCTGAGGAGAGTTCTTATCCGATCTCAAATTAAAATCTCTAATAAATATTTATTAGGATCTAAGAGAGTCCTTATCCGATCCCCAACCAAAATTTTAATGAATATCTAAAAGAGGTTCTAAGAGAGTTCTTATCCGATCTTCTAAATTAAATTTTAAATAAAACATTCCTTTTCAAGTAAAATTAACATACAAAAGTAATTCACTAAGGTCGTCTCATTTACTTATGTATCCGGTGATCCTAATCTGAAAAATCAAACATTCCTTTTACCAAAAGGACTAACATTCCTGCTCAAGCCCTTCTAACTAATTTATAAAGGACGAAAATTAAACCTACTTACCCTTATTAAGGGACGAGGGTGCCTAACACCTTCCCCACCGCCACGGACTCTAACCTAGAATTTCGCTTGAAGTGGTATCATTTTTTCTCAAATGGTTTTCTTTAGTTTTCCTCAAAACTAAGGTGGCGACTCTCACTTTTTCCCACTTCGTGAGTGATCGTCCAAGCACCGCAAAATCCCATTGCGACACCTAGCATTCCTGCTGTGCTCACCATACAACTCTTGTAGGTGAAGGAGGATCTCACACGCACTCTGCATGTTCTCATGTTGCTTTTGTAACTCATTACTCATGGAAGCAAGCATGTAACACTTAGCTCTCATATCATGCTCCTTCCACTTGTCCAAAGTATCATGTTCCTCTTGTGTGGCCTATGGAGGTAAGGGACCAGGAACATTTGAATCTAGAACATATCCTATATGTTCAAGGTTCAGGACAAGCTTCAAATTTCTTAGCCAATCGCATGATTTGGTCCTGTCAACCTATTGTGATCAAGTATGCTCGCAAGGATATTGGATGGTGGTGGTTGTTTTGTGCTCATTTTTATCAGAAAATTAACTGCAGAAAATAACCAGATTAATTAGTAAATGTATCATGTAATTAACCAAATTGATTATGGTCTTTTAATCAAATTGGTCCTCCCACTAACTTAGTGAATCATACACTTCCAAAGTAGAAAACGAAAATCCTAGTTGGATGGATTTCTAGTGGGTGATTGAATTCTTATAATTCTATTGATCATCCTCAGGTACATCCATTATTGGAATTACAATAAACTATATGTGAGCAACTCCTTGTCCATCACATCTCATGTGAGGTTCAATCCTTTACCTAGCCCCTAATGCTCAAAATCTCAGGTACATCCATTATTGACTTATCTTGCATTAGTTAAGTTGATCCCATTGAGCCAGTAATTATGTAAATAATTTTAATGTCCTCAAGTACATCCAATATTGGCCACTAAACCATTTACATATTTACAACATCTCATGCTTAACAATTATTCTTAAGAAAATCTCTTAAATTAATTGCATCTCATGCAACTATTTAAAATTTCTTAAAATAATTGCCCCAATGGAGGGCCTATGTTATAATTACTTTAATTATAGCATTTCCAACTTAATCATTTTTTTGGAAGATTTTATGGTCATTCTAATTACTATTAAGGTCTCACTTTGCACATTATCCATTTAGCATGCATATATCATATAATTGCATACATTCCCATACATCTCATGCATTCATGGATAAGCAAAGAAATATGGTATGATCATGGACTTTCTAAGGGATTCAATTCTGAGCCACCAAGAATTGAATCAGGGCATTCCTAGGTGCATTTCATTCATTCATTTTACAAGAGTTGCTGAAGGAGTACATAATCAACACTTGATCTTGAATTCCTCCCACTGGTCCCACCAATGCTCTTGACCTCCTTGAACTTCTTGCAATCCAATATTACATAGTAATCCTTGGCATACCAAGGCGAATTTACAAGAACTTAAATAAATGAAATTACAACCCAAAAATCATTACAAACTTAATAATACATGCCCAAAATAAATTAAAATAAATTAATTAATTTACAATCCCAAAGAAACATAAAAGAAATAAATCCAATCACATTGGTCTTTTATAGTCCATGATCATCCATCATGCATATCACTATTTAACAATTAAATAAAACATACATACTTAAATTAAATTGAATATCTCATATTCAACTTAAAAATCCAGATTTGAATATAATTCAAATAAATTTAAAAATTCAGATTTTAATCTCATTCAAACAAATTTAGAAATTCATATTTGAATCACATTCAAACAACTTCAAAAATTCAGATTTGAATCACATTCAAACATTTTTTAAAAAATCAAATTTGAATCACATTCAAACATTTTTTAAAAAATCAGATCTGAATTTCATTCAATCAATTTTAAAAAATCAGATTTAAATATGATTCAAACAACTTTAAAAATTCAGATTTGAATCACATTCAAACAACTTTTAAAATTCATATTTGAATCACATTCAAACAATTTTTAAAATTCTGATTTGAATCATAATTTAATTGTGTGATTAAAAATCCTAATTAAACATTTTAATTAGTCATATGATGAACCTTTCATCATGCAACAATTGCAGAATTTAATAACAACCATGCGCACCATGATCTTCCAAAGCCATGCGCACCATGTTGGAGTTCATCAAGCATGCCGCCACACCTCTTGATCCAACCAGCAATGGATCAATCATCTCATGATCAAATCACACAATTAAATCATATAATCAACAATCTAAATGGCAAATATAGTGGCTCTGATACCAATTGAAGGAACGGAAGCATGAAAAACATAAGTTTATACCATTGAATTCAAAAATTTTCACTTAGGGTCACATGCATCATGCAAGATTTATTTTTATCTATTTGATTTCAATGATAAACAACATATTAAAACTCTTTTAATATGTTTTTGGATCTGTATTTGCCATTTAAGATTTTAAAATTAATCAGATTAATTTTAGAACCCTAGATTTAATCAAGACCGATTACACTAACCTCTTGATGTACTGCATCGTGTCTGCGCCTATGAGATTCATCTTTAGGACACCAGATGTTGTCCTCTAGCTTGTCCACACTAAGAACACCTATGGCAGCCCTTGAACAGCTTCTAAAGCCTTTTCTATTAATTAGAAATTTAAGTTCTGCCTTTTAAGATATTAGAGATGTAAACAGGACACTAGAAACAATTTCTAGTGTTCTTAATTCAAGAGATTGATGGCTAATCTCTTTGAATTGATGAGAGATGAAGAAGAATAGAGGGAAAACCCTCAAAGTGGCGTGACAAAGGAGAGGAGTGGCTGCTGGTTGCTTTTTATTTTCTCATAACACTTAAATAGCTAGGTTAACACATTAAACCCTTGCCACATGTCACCCTTTGATTAGCTCTAGATTTAAGTGACCCAATCACATTGTGCCAAGTGTCAAACCTATATTTAATCTTGATTTTAATCATCTTACATGATTAAAAAAAATTTGGCAAGCTTATGTGTAATCCCATGTGTCACCATCTCATGGTGCCACGTGTCACACTATGAAATGACCAAAATGCCCCTGTGTCTTAATTTTGAGTTCTCAACCCAAAATAATTATTTTTCTTCTTCTAATTAATTTATATCAAATATAAATAAATTAATTAATCTCTATTAATTAATTTCTCATTAATTAAATTCATATTTAAACACTTTAAATATAAATTTAACTTATATTATACATCCAATAATCTAGATTTGGTTTCAAGTCATGCTAGGGACTTTGCAATTTAATTGCAAACCAAACCTATTTAATTAATCAATTAAACTCTTTAATTAATTAATTAAATCATATTTAAATAGGTGATAACTTGTGTATGTGTGTGACTTACTAGGCTCATCACTAATTGGCAATGAGACATGATATCAACTCTTAATATCATCAGAACTCTTTCTTACCATAAATGATTTCTCTAAATCATTTTATGAACCTCATAGACCATGGTTAACACCTAGCATAGCATGCCATGGCCACCCAATTAGTAATAAGGTTTACCTTAAATGAACCCATAATCATATGTTACCATGCACTAGAATCTCTCTATTACAAAATCCCAACTCAAGCTGGAGTCATGGTTTATGTCAAACTCCATTTGCTATGAATATTATGTTCTCTTTTAATTCCAGTTCTTGATTAAAAAGATTTTCTCATCAGAAACTCTTTTCTGAATAAATCTATCTGTCCTGGCCAGGAACTTGAAACATCAAGAACAATTAAATGAACATAGGATTTTATCTCTATTTACTTAGAGGAACAGATTCCATCTTGATCAACACCTACCTCCATATATATCTAGTAGGATCCAACACATGCCCATATACCCATACACAGTACAAGTATGAAAGCAGTATCAAACTCAAACTACCTATATACAAGATAATCGTGCTTATCTCAGTCTAAAGATTATATGCACTGATATGATTTATGACAAAACATTGACAAGAGTAAACTCCATGTGCTTGTCATAAGTGTCACTGGTTCGGCCTACTTATCATTTATAAGTGCCTATCATGTTTGTTATATGGCATGAGACTCACCATTTCATCTTATTTATATCTCATATAAATAACTTGGGAACAAATATGAATACAATCTTTCTGGATAAGTCATGTCCTTATTATGAAGTATCCTCGATTGTGAACCTATTTATGATGCTTCGTGCTAGAAATATTGTCACTCATATTCTTAACAACTTAAGAATAATATTTCTAACAAAATATCAATGGACCTTTTCTATTACACATAAATATATTATGTAAATGGAAAAGTGGAAATGCCTTTTATTAATAAAAATATGTACAAGATACATACTAAATGATATGCTCTAGGGCATACTACTAACATTTTGGACACTTACTACTTTTGAAGCTTATCAAAACTTCACCAAATCTTGTTTTTCTTGTTACCAATATCTTCCCCAAGGTAAGTAGGCAAGCTTTAATGAAGGAACCAAGTAGAAATGGTGGCATGATCATGCACCCATGGAGGTTGCATGTGGGACGGCCATGGTGATTGCCATGGTGAACTTCATTTCGGCAAGGTGAAGTGGGATGAAGAAGAAGATGGTAATGAGTGCTAGTTGCTGTCCCAACGCTTCGATAAGTGTCCCAATATCCAAGTTAATGGAGCACTATGTTCTTTTTAATGTTTAATTAGTTAAAGTTTCTTTATTTTCTCATTTAGCTCCATTCTTTTACTATTTATACATTGTATCCTATTTTAATTTTTTATGACATTTCCTAAGTGCAATATCATTTATTCTTAATGGATATTGAGGTCAAAAGGTAGCTCTTAGTGTCAAATGACCAAAATGCCTCACTTCGGGTTATATTCTCGATTTTTCGATAACACCGATTTTTGTTTGTTTCTTGATTTTTCCTTTTTCTTTGTACTAATTTATTAATTTTTCTTTGATATTTCTAGTGTTAGTTACATTTCAATAAACCTTTATTTATGTCTCAAAATTCAATTCCGAGGGTTTCGCGTGGTCCTGGGGTCGGCAACGGCCTTCTCGATGCGGTCACCCATCGATGTAGTGCTGGCTCGTTTAACTTAGCTTCATTTTCTCTCTTTCACTTTTCTTTGATTTTTCTTGTATTTTCTTTTTATTTATTTCATCATTATATGTCTGTTCACCATCACCGAAGTGTAGTTCCAGACATCCTGACTTGCCTGGACTGATATTTGGCCACTGGAGCAACAGAATGTATAGAACACGTACAATGGGGATGTTACACTTGTTAGCAAGTGAAGGCGAAACACCAAGTACCAACAGGTTTGTTACATCCATTGCCATTACCAGAATGGAAGTGGGAATGGATAACTATGGATTTTGTGATGGGACTTCCGAGGACACAGAATAGTCATGATGTAGTATGGGTTATAGTTGATAGACTAAACAAGTCTGCTCACTTTTTGTCAGTCTGGATGGACAATAGTTTAGAGAGATTCGCTAGATTGTATATAAATGAGATTGTAAAACTGCATGGAGTGCCAGTATCGATTGTATCACACAGAGATCCTAGGTTCACTTCTAGATTCTAGGGTAGTCTTCAGAGAGCCCTAGGAAGTAGACTGAACTTCAGCACAACATTCCACCCATGCATGCATGGCCACCCGAGAGAGTAATTCAAATATTGGAGGATATGCTACGAGTTTGTGTGATTGAGTTTGAAGGTAGTTGGGATATACACTTGCCTTTGATTGAGTTTGCTTATAACAACAGCTACCAATCAAGCATTGAGATGCCTCCATATGAAGCTTTGCATGGCAGGAAGTGCAGAACTCCCCTATGTTGGGATGAAGTAGGTGAAAGGAAGATGATTGGGCCAGAGATTGTTCAGTAGAAAGAGGAAAAGATCAGATTGATCAAAGATCGACTCAAGGCTGCATCAGACTGTCAGAAGTCCTATGTTAATCTGAAGAAAAGAGACATTGAATATGCAGTGGATGATAAGGTATTCCTTAAAGTTTCTCCTTGGAAGAGAATTATGAGATTTGGTAGAAAGGGAAAACTGAGTCCTTACTTTATTAGACCATATGAGGTTCTGGAAAGAGTGGGTCCTTTGGCATATCGGTTAGCATTACCTCCAAACCTAGAAAGGATACACAGTGTCTTCCACGTGTCCATGTTAAGGAGGTACAGATCTGACCCATCTCATGTATTATCAGTTGAACAGATTGAGGTAAATCCAGACCTCTCATATGATGAAGAACCCATAGAAATTCTGGCATATGAGATGAAGTAGCTGAGGAATAAATGGATACACATAGTTAAAGTGCTGTGGAACCATCATTCAGGCCAGGAAGCTACTTGGGCACATGAAGAGGACATGAGGAGACAGCACCCATAGCTGTTCAGAGAAATGCCAAGTAAAACTTCGAGACGAAATGTAACACCCTCCCAGAACTACTGCACATCCCACTGCGGTGACTGGTGTCGGTCCTGACAGCTAGAATGTACAGAAAAATATTTAAACAAAATTCAGGAACCATAATTAAATCAAATATTAATAAGAAAAATTTAGTAAAAATTTTAGAAATAAAATACAACCGAAGTTAAATGAGCCTGTTCTAGCGATGGTAACTGTGAGGGAAGTTGCGTTCGCAACGAGGAGCCCTAGACCCGGGGGAAAAATTATAAAATAATTTTTGAGACTCCAGAGAAGGGTAATTGAGGTTCCTATGACATTAGAATGCCAAGAAAATACCTAGAAAAATTTTTCAATTCCAGATGCATAATTTTGACCCGTTAAGCCAAACGGAGGGCATTTTGGTCATTTCGCCTTCCGAGGTGATTTTTGGCTGACTTGTCCAGTTGAGTAAATAATTAATATGACATAAAATATGAAGAAATATTACTAGAAATGAAATTTGAAATGAGTAGTGAAAGAAAAGAAAATAAAATGCAAAATAATGCAAAAATGACATCATTTAAAATTTTTCAACCAATCAAATTTAAGCCATTATTTGACTAACTATTAAAAGTGATAGGAGAAGACTAAATTAACAAATTTCAGCAGCCATTCTCCCTTTCAAAAAAGACCAGCCGAAACTTCCTCAACCCTTCCTCCATTGATGTTCAATTCAAGCTTCAAATTCCATACTTCCTCACCCTAAAACCCTAGAAACTCTTCACTAAAATTTGCCCTAGCACCTTGCTAAAGCCTTTGGCAGCCAAGAAGGAGAAAGAAATTGGAGTTTAGAGGCTTGGAAAAATCTGCCCAAACAAGGTTAGTGCATATATACATCTAAAGCTTTTTAAATTCTATGTTAGAGACTTGGAATAAGTAGGAATTTGTGACTAAAATGAATGAAATCTATGTCTATCCATGCCCTAGGTTTCGGCAGCCCTATTGAATAAAAAGGAATGAGTGTTTTGATGGACTTAAAGTGGACTAGAGATCAAGATTAAACCATGTATGCATGTGATTATGGAATGAGATAGTTAATTAAAGCATGTTGTAAAAATTCATATGGAAATTAGGGTTTGGAAAGGTGAAAGTGTGACTTGGCTTAGGAAATTGTTAGGGCACATTGTAATGGTCAATTAGTGACCATTTTAGATGTGTGGACCATAAATGGGACAGAAAAATGAGATTGCAAAGTGAGGATTTCAGTGCCTAGGACAAGAAAGATAGGGACTGAAAATTCAGTCCCTTTGCACTGCCATAACATGGGCAGTGGTAGTCCAATTGGTGTTTGGCCAATTGGACATGAAACTAGGCTTATAATGGCACATTTTTGCTGAAGAAACCATGCCCAAAAGACCAAAGCAAAAGGGTCAAAACTTAGCCACAATCCGGATGCCCTGACCGAATTCTCAGAGATTTGCCAAATGAACAAGAATCGCTCATTTGGCCATAACTCACTGTAGACAAACAACAATAAGTCAATTGGCCTGAAATTTTTACAGCAATAAGTCAAGACATAGACAAACAACTTTCATGAAGGAACCTACCCCAAATTATGGCCAGAACCCATTCAACCAAGTGACTCAAGTTACTGTTCATGCACTGTAGATATGGTAAATTTCTGCAGAATGTATATCCGGACAGCTTGGGTTTTTGAGCCATATCTGGAGCTACAAAACTCCAAATGGAGTGATTCAAAAAAGGAAATTCAACTAGACAAAATAAGGAACAACTTTCATGTTTTACATTTCCTCAAATTCCAACAGTAACAGTGTCCAATGGAACAGTGAAGTTGACTCACCAAAATTGAAAAATCTATTTGTGTTGAGTTACACTTTGGAATGGCAAAAACACTTAATGCCAACAAGTTTTAAACACCAAATGTGGTATGTTGGGAGTGCCAAAGTTGATGTACACATTTTTATTCTAAAAGTCAACATTTTTGTTGACCAATGATGAATAGTAACACCAAAAAATTGAAATTCACAAATTGACAAATTTAAGAGTTTCAAATGCCCTAGTATACCTAACAAGATTGGTTTGGATAGTTTGGCATGCCAATAGGGTTCGCTTAGCAAGATCGCACATGGCAAAAATGCTATTCTGTGATTTCATGGCTTTTAGCCATTCGACTTTGTATTGAGACTTGGCCTTGTGCCGATATTATTTACACTTGTTAGCTCGCTGCACACCGGAGATACGTATGTGACCGATGGTGTGACGGCCCGAGGTACTAGGTACCCAAAGGCGCTTACCTGCTATCCACCCACTATCTAGTGTAGGTTACTTGGGGCAACCAAATGAATAAAAGTGAACAACGAAATGAAACAATGAATATATCAATACCAAACAAAGAAAGCATACACATTCTATACACATTTATTTTCTTGCTATTTTCTTTTATTATATTATTGCACCACTAAGCATTATTGCTTAGCGCGTTGCTTTGCCACGCGTAGGTACCGGAGATTCCGATTGAGCCCAAGAGACCACGCATCGGGTGAGTCCATCCGTAGTTCTCGCTGTCCGTGTCACCTCACACCGCAGGCATTGGTAGGACACTAGATGTCATTTTGTAACTAACTTTTTATTTTCTCATATATATTTGGGATTTATGTAATGTATTTTGAGGTTCATGTAAATAATAAAGATTTATGGTCATGTATGGTATTAATTTGAGTATTTAATGGTTGTTTATATATGAGAACCCTGAGAAAGGGATGTTTTGAGAAATGAAAAGGTTGTTGAGACTCAAATTGACAAATTATTGAGATATTGATATTGAGTTTTGTTGATAATATTGGAGTTGAGTATGAATGAAATTGTATATTGAAGTGTTTTTAACAGTTCAAGAACTGTTTTCTCCATTTTTAGCCGGTACTCCGCCGGATTTTCCTTAAAACCTTCAGAACCTCAAATGAATAATACTTTTGATAAATGGTTAAAACAAATCATATTTCATAAATTAACTTCAAAAGCATGACACAAATTAAGTAAGGTATATTAGAGAGTGCCAGTACACCGTGTGGCATTACTTACTCGGGTATACTGTACACGGGTAAGGGGTGTCACACGAAATTTATTTTAAGGGGGGGGGGGGGGGAATTGTAACACCCTTATGTTCGGTAGTGCGTTCTACTGTTTCGATGACTAGTGTCTGTTTGGACAGCTAGAATGCCTAGAACTACATTTAAAAGTTAGTGAGGAGACATAAAATAATGAAATACAAGAAAATAAAAGTACAAAAAAAACAAAGGAAAAATAATAGCAATGAAATGTAACCAAGTAAAAGGAACCGAGAACCATAGCAATGGGTGACCGCATTGAGAAGTTGCAGCGTAGACCGTTGACTAGCCCTAGACTGCGGGGAACCTTGGAAAATATTTTTAAGACTTAAATAAACATCTATTGAAGTATAAATATCATTAGAAATATCAAAGAAAAATTAATTAATTAGTACAAAGAAAAACGAGAAATCGAGAAAACGACAAAACTCGGTGTTACCGAAAAATCAGGAATGCAATCCGAATAGGGGCATTGTGGTCATTTGACACCCCGAGATGCCTTTTGCCCTAAATTTCCATTAAAAATAAATGATATTACACTTGGAAAATGTCATGAAAAATTAAAATAAGATACATTATGTAAATAGTAAAAGTGTGGTGGCCAAATTGCAAAAATTGGAAACTAAATAAATAACCATTAAAACTTTTAATAGTGCTCCACTAACTTCAGCATTTGGACACCTAAAGGGACACTTGGGAGGTGCAAAACCCATCTTCAACCTCACTTTGCAAAACCAGTCGAACCAAACCTTGGGAGAAAACTCCATGGCCGTCCACACTCCAAGCTCAAGTTCACCATGTTCTAGCCACTTTTTCCACTAGGTTCCTTCATTAACTTTGCTCCTCACCTTGTAAGGAAGAGTTTGATAGCAATTTCGAGAAGTTTATTGAGGTTTTGATCAAGCTTCAAAAGTGGTAAGTGAGTGTTTTTAATTCTTGTTTCATTAAAAGTGTAACCAAGGTTGTGAGTAGTTGATTTATGGAAGAATTTTTTATGTTGATGATTGAATGGTGATACACCATTTTGGCAGCCATGGAAGCTCACTATTGTAGCTTGTTTTTACTTGTTTATGGTTGTTTAAGATGTTGGTATAAGTGCTAATGTATATAGATATAATTTGGATAATGTATACTAATTGTATGTATGATAGTGCACTTGGTATTGGAAGCTTTGAAGCTAATTGAAGAGGATGTGCAAATCGGCAACTTTAAAGTGTAGTTTAAAATGTGATGTTTCATGGTTTAGGTTGTTGAATTATGTTGTTATTGATGGCAGCATGTGTCACACCCTACCCCTCTGTAAGGCATGACATGATCCCGTAGTATACCTAATGAATTATCAACTCCGTCTACTGATAACCCATTAAATACACTACAAGGGATTTTAAAAACTTTTCTTACTTCTTTCACATAGGTGAGAACTATTTACAGTGTTAAAAACTTTTGTGAATCAAGTGATAGAACTAACACATTTGACTTTTTGGAATTTCAGAAAATTTTGGCAGAGTGCCATCCGTATTTTGATAAAACAGCTTCTTGTAAAACTCAGTAAAAGCACTTCAATATTTTTCCCAATCTCAACTCCAACAAAATTCAACACAATATTTTTCTCAACTCAATCCACAACAATTTTTCAGTATTTTCAAAGGATGAGATAAAAGAAATATAATACAAATTTTACAAGTCAAAATAACTCATAATTCACTTTACAACTTCAATGTACAATTTTAATTTACAAGCCAAATAATTTACATATATATTATTACATGCATACATCGACCTATGTACATGGGTATACCTATAATATACCCGAGTCGGTCCAAAGTGTCTTCAAAGAAACTTACTCATCGCTCTATGCTCTTCTTACCTACGACAAAGATACAAAGCTATCACGAGTGGTGAACCTGGGTGCACAACTATAATTTAAAACATAGTACAATATACATTGACAAAATTTATAGTAAATAATTTGGAAATCTGAATACTCATCAAATTCCAAAACTCAAAACATTCATTGCCAATAATGTAAATCATTTGTATAAATGACTTTGATCACAAAATTCAATTTATCAAATCATGACTAACCATTTAAGTAATTCCAACAAAATCAATTATACATAAACCATCATTGAAATCACAATTCTTTACCATTCAAAAGCCATTCTCAGATCTCAAAAATCATTATGTATCTTAAAAATCAATCTTTATCTCAAAACCAGTTGTATCTCAAAACCATGTCAGAGCTCAAAACCATGTCAGATCTCACAAATCATTCTTTATCTCACTAACTATGCAAGACTAATCCGATAGGGCCATCTTCGATATGATTCTAACTCCCTATGGTCGGGGAGGTCGAATCAGATTCTAACTCCCTATGGTCGGGGAGGTCAAATCATCGTGCACAGTACCATCACAGTAATGAATCTTCCGCAAGGGCCATAACGATAAAATAAACTTAGATCTAACCTCAAATCAGAGGAAAATCTAAGCCTGTGCATGTACCATGGTAATCAAAACACAACTAACTCCATTGTCTTCTCAACAAATGAGAGAGACGGGTAATAACCTAGTCAAGCATCTATAGTGAGATATAAAACAATATCACAATCCTTTTAGTGAGCATAAATCATAATATAATTCGATTCAAAGTCAATTCCAATATCCAATAATTTTTATGCTCATCACAATTCAAATCATAAATTTGCATTTTTCCATAAAAATTACCATCACAATTCAAAACATGTTCTATCACAATTTTCCAAAACATAATTTATTCAATCCATAACAATGCTTAATACCTATGGAAATACCATTTCACAAAGCTAAATTCATACATACTATAACAATTTCAATAATCATTGAATTAAATCCAATGCTTATTAAACATAAAACATAAGAAAAGTATGTCATTTAATCATATGAAATATTCAAACAAAATCAGTTAAAAACTAGTTGTGCACAAACCTCTGATGATCGTCTCGGTCCGACTCAGTGTTTCCTTCCCTTTTCCTGAGTCCTTGCTAACTGAGAAACACAATTTGAAGTGTTTCAGTACAAAATTAAATTGTCTCTAAAAATAATGTTCGATAAGTAATTCACTGAATACCCTTATTTGCTTAATCAACCAAAATATCGACCCTCAATGCGTTCTAGGTAAACTAGGTTTTAGTGTCATTAATATGTCACATTCGATAGGGTTTTAAGGTTGGTACGTTTTACCGAACTCATTTCCTTGTTTAGTGCATTTTAATGCAACTTGCTGGATTTCGGTATACTAGTTTGACCTAGCCGGACGACCTAGTTTCCTCGGTTTTCGAGTTTCAGTCAAAACTACAAACTTGTAGATCTATGTCTTACGGAATGCGGGTCAAAATTTTAGGTCAATCCGAGTTATGTAGACCAAGTTGTGGTCATTTTACTGTTGCTGGTCAAATGGCATCAAATTTGGTCATTTTAGGTCAATTTGGTCAACTTTGGTTCGGCCAGTTTTTGGACCCGAACTTGTGCAAGCTGTTTGACTTGCTTATGGTCATTTATGGGCTTTGGTGTCTTCATAAGACTTGTAGGTAAGGATCTTAACTATTCATGGTTAAAATTTCAGGTCCATTGGACCTTTTTTGAGTGAGTTATGGCCTATACACTAACTGCTGCCCAATTGGTCAGTTTTCAGGTTTCACTTGCACTTAATCCGAATTGGTCATTTTTCATGTCACCTTGCAAGCAGAATTTTGGTATGCTTTCTTAATGAAAGTTGGCTCATTTTGTGCCTAGTTTCACCTCCAATTGGTCTCATACCAATTGAAGTTACACATTTAAAGTTATAGGCTAAAATGCATACTGCCCTTAATTACCTTGCTTAAACATACATCAATGACACATTTACCTTACTATATGTCCACTTCCCTTACCAATTCTGTTTTGGTACATTACCAAAACCATATACCACCTTACCTTAAAGTCATTTTGGGCAGATTACAAACATCCTCAATACAGCAAATAAAACTCCAATTCACAAAGTCCAAATAAAACAATACATACACATGGACATTTCTAATTCTTACACATACTTTACACAACCAATTTACATACACACTCATCAATCCTCAATGTCACAATTCTGCCCATATCTTCATGAACACATACATTTATCAAAGAAGCCTCAAGGCTACCGAATTGTTCCACAATGCCAAAGTGTCCTACAATTCATCAATTTCCATTCCAAGTGCACAATCACCATATACATGTGGAATAATTTACTAGGACATTAAATCACCCTAATCAAATAATTTCTCATCAAATATATGTATGAATATTTCATTAAACATACAATTCCATGGCTTTCCAAAATTGATATATCAAGAACTCCTCAAACTTGAAAATTTTCTTCACAATTCAAACACCCATAACAAGTATACAAACTTTAACAAAGCAAAGTTAAAAAACTCAAACTTACCACTTTGGAAATTCTTCAAAACCTCAGCAAAACTCTTCTTTCTTGCTTGCTATATGCTGCCCAATGTGTGTAGACAAGAATTATTGAAGGAACTTATGTGGAATCAAGGCTTGATCATGTGGAGAAAGAGCTTGAAAAGTGGTCGGCCATGGAGGTTTCTTTAGAAATGACTTCGGCAATGAGGAAGAATGAGGAAGATAAAGTTGAATCTGTCCATATTGGGTTTATATATGTCCACCTATGTCCACTTAGTGCTCCACTAATGTTGATTAAAAATTAAATTAATCCAAGGTTCCTTTAATTACAATTATGCCCTCATTCTTTCACTTTTTATATAATATACCACAATTTAATTTTTCATGACATTTTTCAAGTGTAATATTATTTATTTTTAATGGACATTTAGGTCAAAAGACAACTCAGAGTGTCAAATGACCACAATGCCCCTGTTCGGGTTGCATTCCCAATTTTTCAGAATAACCGGTTTTGTCTGTTTTTCGATTTCTCACTTTTCTTTATACTATTTATTTAATTTTTCTTTGATATTTCTAATGATATTTATACTTCAATTGATGTCTTTTTAAGTCCTAAAATATTTTCTAGGTTCCCGCAGTCCAGTATTAGTCAACGGTCCACGCCGTGACTTCCTGGCAAGGTCACCCATCGCTAGGGTTCTCGCCGCTTAACTTGGTTACATTTCTTTGCTATTATTTTTCCTTTGTTTTTCTTATATTTTCCTTTCTTGTATTTCATTATTTTATGTCTCCTCACTCATAACGAAGTGTAGTTCTAGGCATCCTAGCTGTCCGGACAGCACTGGTCACTAGAACAGTAGAACGCACTACCGAACTTAGGGGTGTTACAGCATGTATATGTGTATAATGGTTTAGAATTGGGTATGTAAATGGGGTATGTTCATGTGGTTAAATGATGTAAATGGACTTTGGAAAATTCCGTATTATAGTGTGCATATTGAGAATGGTTACAAGCTATCCAAAATGATAAAAAATGTGTTCTTAAATGTGTTAATGGTAAGGTACAAACCAGAATTGGCATGAAGGAAGTAATTTGGTAAGTGTTGAATATGTAATTGCTGAGTGATAAGGAGTGTGTAGTAGGGTAGTGTATGTTTTGGCTTAGAACCTTAAGTGTATGACTCCAATTGGTATGAGACCAATTGGAGGTTAAACTAGGAACAAAATGTTCCAACTTTCATGAAGGAAGCTTACCTAAATTCTACCTAAAAGGTAACTTGAAAAATGACCAAATCCGGATTAGTGACTTGAAAGTTTGAAAATTGACTATTTGGCTAGTAGTTAGTGTTTTGACCATAGCTTACTCAAAACAGGTCCAATTGACCTGAAATTTTTACCATGAATAGTTTAGACATATATCTACAATTCTTATGAAGACAACAAAGCCCATAAATGGCCATAACCAAGCCAAATAGCTTGCACAAGTTCAGGTACTAAAACTGGCTGAACCAAAAGTGACCTAAAAATGACCTAAGCCTACCATTTCAGTGCATTCTATCCAGTATTGGTAAATTGACCATAACTTGGTATACACAACTCAGAATGACCTAAAATTTTGCCCCGCATGCAATAAGACATAGACCTACAAGTTTGTAGTTTGGACCGAAACTCAAAAATCGAGGGAACTAGGTCATCCGGCTAGGTCAAATTAGTATACCGAAATCCGGTAAATTGCAACAAAATACAATATACTTGAAAGTGAATTTGGTAACATGTACCAACATTAAAAGGCTATTAAATGTGACATATTGGTAACATTAAACCTAATTCACCTAGAGTACTTTAAGGGTCAACATTTTAGGTTGACTAAGGAAAATAATAGAATTCAATAAATTAATTAATGAACCTTATTGTTAGAGACAGTTTAAATGAGTACTGAAACACTTCAAATTGTGTGTTTTAGTTAGCAAAGACTCAGGAAAAGGGAAGAAAACACTGAGTTAGGACCAAGAGACATTTATCAGAGGTTTGTGCACAACAGTTATTTCTTTTGAATTTTTCAATTGAAATGAATTATGACAATTTATCTATTATTATTTAAATTGCAAAAATTTGTTTGAATGATATTTGATGGATACTTATTGCTTAAAAAACATTGTAAATGGTTTGAAACCACAACTATCATGTATATTCATTGAATTCCTCACTAGCTTGTTTAGTGGGACGAATTGACTTTGAATTCTCTCTCTGGCTGAAGTGTTGATGTGTGTGCCTGTTGAGGACGAATAGAATGAGTACTCATATTATTGCTAGCTAGCTATGTTATTCCTCACTAGCCATCGGCTTTTGGGACGAATTGGACTTTGGAACATGATTAAGCTGTGTGTGTGATTTATTGATATTTATTGTGATATTGTGAAATGGAGTTTAAATTCTTTATGACATTTACTGTATTTGAATTTAACTATGGTTTTAAGTATCCACTATTTATACGACTTGTGATTTATGATTTAAAGTTGCATTTTGTAAATGTTGTGCACCACTAAGACATTGGCTCAGCGATAGCTTTTCATTACTGTCGCAGGTAGACTGACTGACAGGGCAGCATACTAGGCTGCTAGTGCTACATTGAGAGTTCATTGGGTATATTGAGTATACCATACTTTGCATTTTGTATTGTAATGTATGTTCACTGTATGTATATATTGTTCTTGATTTTGAACAGTAGTAAATTAAAATTATACACTGAAGTTGTAAACTAAATTTGTAAATTATGTTGGCTTGTAAAAATATTGTGACTTATTTCTTTTATCTCAGCTTTTGAAAACACTGAAAAATTATTGTGGATTTGAGTTAGCAAATGTTGAGAAACTTATTGTGTTGATTGGATATTAGAGTTTGGGGATTGAACAAAATATTGGAAGTGCTTTTTTACAAGTTTTTGAAGAACTGTTTTATTTAAAATACAGATGGCACTCTGCTAAAATTTTTACAGAAATTATTAATTCCTCAAATGTGTTATCTGGTTTCACTTCAGTTAAAAAAAAAAAAATTAACAACTGTAAATAGTGCTCACCACTGTAAAAGGAAGTAAGAAAAGGTTTAAAATCCCTTGCAGTGTATTTAATGGGTTATCAATAGACGAAGTTAGTAATTCATTAGGTATACTACGGGATCATGTTATGCCTTATGGAGGGGTAGGGTGTGACACTCAGTGGTGCATAACTAATAATTTTAAAGCTTAAGGTAAAACACAATTTGTCAAAGCATAATAAATCACATTTTTCTTAAGCATGAAAACTTCAAAATAGTTTTAAGTCCATAACAGCCTCACACTTCATAAATCACAATTCACAAAGGATTAGTGTTGCCAACATCAATACTCAATTTAGGCCATGACACAAAATTTCACGATCAGTGCCATGTTGTACACCACGATAAAGCAAACTTAACCTCACTAACCGTTATTAATGAGGGAAGAGCTAGCTAGCTAGCTAATGAGTACTCATGTAGTCCTACCCCACTAACCGTTATTAATGGGAGACATAATCAATATCAATTGTCAACCCCAACTAGCCATTACTACTGGGGAGTTCCGAAAGGGACTGTCATGCTAACTGTGGTTTCAAAATAGTTTCCAAAAATTTCCCACTCAACAATCACATTTATAAACCAATAAACACATTTAAATCATCATAATATCCATATAAAGGTGGCAACACCCAAATTTCTTAAATGCAAGAGAAAAACCATATTTCGGTCAAAGTAAACTTATTCAAAGCAAACTCATTCAATTTAACACATTTCAAGTAATTTACAAGTTTGAAAACGAAGAAAAGGTTAGTTGCGCATAACCTTCAATGCTCTCCTTTCTCTTTACTCACTATTCCTTGTCCGTCCCAACCTCTTTCTCTACTAAAAATACACAAATAAAATGCCTCAATATGCATCTCAATTGCTGCTAAGAACTCATTACATGAATGTCTAAGGCATCCCAAATTAGCTTTGCAAATTTTAGAGTATTTTGGTTTTGGGACAACTTAGTGCCCCAATCTTTGAACCCAATTTTTACCTAGTTTTGATCATAATTTGGTGAGGTGTTCTTCATGAAAATTGTTCATTTAGGTCTTAACTTTATTTTCCTTTTTGAATCACCTAATTCAGAGCTATGTAGCTCAAGTTTTGACCAAAATACAGTTACTGCTCACATCACTATTTATCCTGCAGATTCAGTTCTGGTGGATTCATTGATCCAACTTCGTTCAGAAATTTGATCAAGTTAAGTCCATAATTTGATCTAATGTTCTTCATACAAAATGTTCTACTATGTCTTAGGTTTCCATCAGTTCAAGAATCGCCTAAATCAGAGTCTTTCAGAGAGAGTTATGACCATGCAAATTTTACTGTTCATATGGTAAATCTGCAGTTCTACAAATTCGGTGATTTAAATTTGCTCAACAATTTGATTGGATTAAGTCCATAATTTGGCCTCAAGTTCTGCATATGAAATGTTCTACTATGTCTTAGGTTTCCATCGGTTCAAGAATGGCCTAAATCAGAGTTTTCTAGAGAGAGTTATGGCCATGCAAAGATTACTGTTCATATGGTTAAATTATGCAAGTTCCAGAATTTTATCTAGCATTTCAAGGCTCATTTCGGGTAGCTTAAGGTCATTTTCGGGTCAAGTTATCTTCATGAAAATTCTAGCCCTATATCTTAAGTTTCATTTCCAATTGGTTTCACACCAATTGGAGTTGTGTAGCTCAATTTATAGGTTGTCAAACACACTGAACTCAGTGTGCAAATTCTACTCTAGGTTTAAAATTTTCATTTCTTCAATTATTTCCATTAACCAACCTCAATTCACATTTAATTCACCCAAAATGATTATAATTTAGCATTGACACATCAATGGCACTTCCTAGCACAAACCCCATAATTTTCAAACACCAAAGTTTGCAATTTTCCCTAATCCTACCATTTCATTACCTCCATTCATCAACCCAATGTCAATTCAAACTAAATAAACCTCAAATGACCATAATTTAATACTACACACACCTATTTCACTCTCTAGCCCCAAAACTCCAATTTTCCCATGAACCCTAATCTCCCATAATTAAATTTATACACATTTCGTGCAATTTCTTTGCCCCAATCATGTATACTACTTCAACTAAGCTTAATCTCATCATAAATTTCATTCAAAGACATCAAACCCTAACTTTTCTCCAATTTGGCCAAAACCCTAGTTTAGATTCCATAAATGTTTTCTTTCATCTTCTTATGAAATTTCATGCTTTCTCATGCAAATTCATCACACCCAAAGTTGATTCAAAGAATATTTGGTTAATCAAGCATGAAAGAGAGAGCTTACCTCACTTGATGATTTTTTCCACTTCCAATCTCTTCCAAATCTTGTTCCTCTTCTAATCTCTTATTTCCCCTTGCTTTTAACCTCTAAATCAAAGATTAATTTGATGTTCTCTACTAATTAGATGGAAAACCCATGGAGGAAAAGCAAGGAATTGAGTTTTGAGAATGGGTGTCAATGGAGAGAGAAGGAAGAAGAAAAAAGAAAGAAAGAGAGAAGGAGAGAGAGTTGGTGGTAACTAAATGCGAAAGAAAGGAAAGAAATGGCTTTTTAATTTGTCTTATCTTATATATATATTTATTCCCAAAATTAGTTTATTTTAATTAAAAATTTTAATTATGTCAAAAATGTCATAAAACTTACAATTTTATTTCCTTTCTTTTCTTTTTATATTTACACTAAATTTTCCTCAATATTTTTTCATAATTCAATAATTTATTTTTATTTAATTAAATTTACCTTTTGGTCAAAAAAATCAACTCTTAAAGTGAATTGACCAAAATGCCCCTTATCGGGTAATAATCCCTCTTTTTCAATATACCCGGTGAATCTTTATATTTTTGGGTCACTTGAATTTTTATTATGTCTATCTCAATTAATTTTTTTTTCTATTTATTTTTTGTCCTCAAGGTGCCTTTGAATAGTACTAGTCACGAACTAAAAATGGTACAATTCATAACTCGGAGGTTCGGGTGTTGCTCTCATTGCATTTATATGAGATATAAATAATATGGAATGGTGAGTCTCATGCCATATAACAAACATGATAGGCACTTATGCATGATAAGTAGGTCGAACCAGTGACATTTATGACAAGCATATGGAGTTTACTATTGTCAATGCATTATCATAAATCATATCAGTGCATATAATCTTTAGACCTGAGATAGCACAATTATCTTGTATATAGGTGATTTGAGTTTGATACTGCTTCCATACTTGTACTGTGTATGAGTATATGGGCATGTGTTGGCTCATACTAATTATATATGGACGTAGGTGTTGATGAAAATGGAATCTGTTACCCTAAGAAAATAGGGATAAAATCCTATATTCATTTAATTTTTCTTGATGTTTCAAGTTCCTGGCTAGGATAGATAGATTTAATCAGAAAAGAGTTTTTGATAAGAAAATCTTTTTGATCAAGAACTAGAATTAAAAGAGAACATAATATTCATAGCAAATGGGGTTTGACATAAACCATGACTCCAGCTCGAATTGGGATTTTGTAACAGAGAGATTTTAGTGCTTGGTAACATATGATTATAGGTTCATTTATGGTAAATCTTATTACTGACTGGGTGGCCATGGCATGCTATGCTAGGTGTTAACCATGGTCTATGAGGTGCATAAAATGATTTATAGAAATCATTTATGGTAAGAAAGAGTTCTGATGATATTAAGAGTTGATATCATGTCTCATTGTCAATTAGTGATGAGTCTAGTGAGTCACACATATACACAAGTAATCACCAAATTAAATGTGATTTAATTAATTAATTATGGAGTTTAATTGATTAATTAAATAGGTTTGGTTTGCAATTAGATTGCAAGGTCCCTAGCATGGATTGAAACCAAATCTAGGTTATTGGATGTATAGTATAAGTTAAATTTATATTTAAAGTGTTTAAATATGAATTTAATTATGAGAAATTAATTTATATTTGATATAAATTAATTAGAAGAAGGGAAATAATTATTTTGGATTGAGAACTCAAAATTAAGACACAAGGGTATTTTGGTCATTTCAAAGGGTGACGTGTGACACCAGGAGAAGGTGACACATGGCACTACACATAAGCTTGTCAATTGTCTTTTAATCATGTAAGATGATGAAAGTCAATATTAAATCTAAGTTTGACACTTGGCACAATGTTATCGGGTTAATTAAACTAAGAGCCAATCAGAAGGTGACATGTGGCAAGAGTTTTAAGTGATGACCTAGCTATATAAAGGAAAGGATGAAATAACAAAACACGAGCTGCTATTGTTTGATATGTGTTGCCACCCTTGGAGTGATCTTTCTCTCTTTTTTTTCATCTCTCATCAATTCAAAGAGAATAGCCAACATTCTCTTGAATTAAAAATATTAGAAATCGTTTCTAGTGTCCTGTATGCATCTATAGCATCTCTAAAGGAAAAACTTGATTTTCTAGTTAATTGGAAAGGCTTGAGAAGCTGTTAAAGGGGATGCCTTTGGTGATCTTAGTGTAGACAAGCTAGAGGGAAAACATCTGGTGTCCTAGGCACATCCCAAATGTGCCAAGCACGACTGCAGTGAATCAAAAGGTTAGTGCACTTGTTCTTGATCTAATCTAGGATTCTAATGAATTAATCTGTTAATTTTAAAATCTTAAATAGCAAATGTAGATCCAAAAATATATTAAAAGTGTTTTAATATGTGGTTTATCATTGAAATCAAATAGACAAAAATGAATCTTGCATGATGCATGTGACCCTAGAAGAAAAATTTTTCATGCTTCTGCTCCTTCAATTGGTATCAAAGCCACTGTATTTTCCATTTAGATTGTTGATTATGTGATTTAATTGTGTGATTTCATCATGAGATAATTGTTTCATTGCTGGTTGGCCCAACAAAGGTGGCGGCATGCTTGTTTGAAGCCACCATAGGTGGCGGCTTCCATGGTTGTGAAAACCTAGGTTACGCATGGCTGTTTGGGCTTGTTGTGGGCATGGTTTCAAGGCCCATAATTAGGCCCATGACAAATAAAGTGTTTAATTAGGAGTTTTAATCACACAATTAAATTTTGATTCAAATCTGAATTTTTAAATTTGTTTGAATGTGATTCAAATATGAATTTTTTAAATTTGTTTGAATGTGATTCAAATCTGAATTTTTAAATTTGTTTGAATCATATTCCAATCTGGATTTTTAAGTTGAATATGAGATATTCAATTTAATTTAAGTATGTATGTTTTATTTAATTGTTAAATAGTGGTATGCATGATGGATGATCATGAACAATAAAAGACCAATGTGATTGAATTTATTTCTTTTATGTTTCTTTGGGTTGTAAATTAATTTAATTTATTTTAATTTATTTTGGTGGCATGTATTATAAAGGTTGTAATATTTTTTGGGTTGTAATTTCATTTATTGGGTTGTTGTAAATTCACCTTGGTATACCAAGGATTACTATGTAATTGGATTGCAAGAAGATCAGGGAGGTCAAGAGCATTGGTGGGACCAGTGGGAGGAATTCAAGATCAAATGTTGATTATGTACTCCTTCAGCAACTCTTGTAATATGAATGAATGAAATGCACCTAGGAATGCCTTAATTCAATTCTTGGTGGCTTAGAATTGTTTCCATTATAAAGTCCATGATCATACCATATTTATTATTAATGAATGCATGAGATGTATGGGAATGTATGCAAGTATATGATATATGCATACTAATTGGATAATGTACAAAGTGAGACCTTAATAGTAATTAGGACGACCACAAAATCTTCCAAACAAATGATTAAGTTGGAAATGATATAATTAAAGTAATGATAACATGGGTCCTCCATTGAGGCAATTAATTTAAGAGATTTTCTTAAGAATAATTATTAAGCATGAGATATTATAAATATGTAAATGGTTTGGTGCCCAATATTGCGTGTACCTGAGGACATTAAAATTATTTGCATAATTACTGGCTCAATGGGATCAACTTAACTAATGCAAGATAAGTCAATAATGGATGTACCTGAGATTTTGAGCATTAGGGGCTAGGTAAAGGATTGACCTCACATGAGATGTGATGGGCAAGGAGTTGCTCACTTATAGTTTATTGTAATTCCAATAATAGATGTACCTGAGGATGATCAATAGGATTATAAGAATTCAATTACCCACTAGAAATCCATCCAACTAGGATTTTCATTTTCTACTTTGGAAGTGTAGGATTCGCTAAGTTAGTAGGAGGACCAATTTGATTAAAAGACCATAATCATTTTGGTTAAATACATGATACATTTACTAATTAATCTGGCTATTTTCTATAGTTAATTTTCTGATAATAATGAGCACACCATAACCACCACCATCCAATATCTTTCCAAGCATACTTGATTGCAATAGGTTGACCGGACCTAATCTATCTGATTGGCTAAGAAATTTGAAACTTGTCCTGAACCTTAAACATATAGGATATGTTCTAGACTCAAATGTTCCTGGTCCCTTACCTCCAGAGGCCACTCAAGAGGAATATGAAACATTGGATAAATGGAAGGAGCATGATATGAGAGCCAATTGTTACATGGTTGCTTCTATGAGTAATGAGTTACAGAAGCAGCATGAGAACATGCAGAGTGCGAGTGAGATCCTCCATCACCTACAAGAGTTATATGGTGAGCATAGCAGGAATGCCAGGTATGAGATATCTAGGCAGCTATTTCACATGAGGATGTCTGACGGACAGAATGTTGGGGATCATGTCCACAAGATGATTCGGCTGATTGAGAAGCTTAAACATCTTGACTTTAACATGGATTTCCAACTACAAACGGATTTGATCCTTCAGTCCCTTCCTGAGTCATTTGGGAATTTTGTGACAAACTTACATATGACTAAGCAGGAATGTACCTTGATTAGTTTACTCAACATGCTGGTTATTGCCTAAAAGAATATGCTGGGCAATAAAGGAAAAGAGGTAGCTTGGATTGCATCTTCTTCTGCTAAAAAGTCCAATAAGAAGAAAGGCAATAAGAAAAAGAAACCTCAGATTCCTAGTCCTTCCAAGAAGATAGCAAAATAGAAAGGGAAGACTAAAGCTGATGGATGCAAAGGAAAGTGTTTCCACTGCCAGAAGTATGGGCACTGGAAAAGGAACTGACCAGAGTATAACAATTTAAAAGAATCCATTGCCATGGTGAAAATGAACTCAAGTTCAAAATATATTTGGCACTAAAGGTTAGGTCATGTTGCAAAAGATAGGATTTCAAAATTAGAGAAAATGAGGATTCTATCCTCATTGGGTTCTGAACCTACTCTAACTTGTGAATCATGCCTTCAAGGCAAAATGACTATATCACCCTTTGTTGGACAAGGGCTAAGAGTTGAAAATATTTTGGAGCTAATACATAGTGATGTATGTGGTCCATTTAAAGAAATGGCTAGAGGCGGTTTTCAATATTTTATTACTTTTACTGATGATAAATCAAGGCTTGGGTATTTATATTTGATGAAATGTAAACATGAATCCTTTGAAAAGTTCAAAGAATTTAATCTGAAGTAGAAAATCAAACAGGAAAAAGTATAAAAGCTCTTCAGGATCAGATTGTAGATGTGAATACTTGAATATTGAATTTGATGAATACTTGAAAGAGCATGGCATTGTTTCCCAACTGACTCCTCCAGGAACACCACAGCTGAATGGTGTTTCTGAAAGGAGAAATCGTACCCTATTGGATATGGTACATAGTATGATCAGCTATATTGAAATGCCAATTTCCTTTTGGGGATTTGCATTAGAATTAGCTTTGTATATTCTGAATAGGATTCCATCAAAATCAGTATCTTCCACACCTTATGAGATATGGCATGGAAGAAAACCAAGTCTTAAGCATGTTAAGATTTGGGGTTATCTAGCTTATATCAAAAGCTGAACACTGATAAATTGAAAACTGGATCAGAAAAGGGTCGATTTGTTGGATATCCAAAAGATAGTTTTGGATATTAATTTTATTTACCTACATCACAAAAAGTTGTGGTGAGTAGAGATGCCACATTTCTTGAATAACAGTTTGTTCAAGAAGGCGGCAAAAGAAGGCAAATAGAGTTAGAATTGGAGAATTCTGACCAACCAATAGATTAGATGGATATGGATCCATCTAGTCAACCTACACCTATTGATGAAACATCTATAGTAATTCCTCGCAGATCAACCAGGATATCTCACCCACCAGTGAGATATGGTTTCCTTCATGAAGATGAACAAAAGTTGTTTACTCATGAAGAAGTAGATCATGGAGATGATCCACTTACCTATGAAGAAGCTATATCAGATATAGACTTTTCCAAATGGATTGATGTTATGAAATCAGAAATTGATTCCATGCATAAGAATCAAGTTTGGGATCTTGTTGACCCACCTAAAGGTATTGTATCTATAGGGAACAAATGGGTTTTCAAGAAGAAAATTGGTTCTGATGGAAAGGTAGAGACCTATGAAGTAAGGCTAGTAGCGAAAGGGTTTCGTCAAAGGCAAGGAATCGACTAGCAGGTATCAATCCAATCCAGGTCTGGAACACTGGATAGCTGTCAAGAATATCCTTAAGTACTTGAGAAGAACTAAGGATTTATTCTTGATATATGGAGGTGGTGACTTGCAATTGGATGGTTATACTGATTCTGATTTCCAATTAGATATTGATGACAGAAAGTCTACCTCTAGGTATGTGTTCATTTGTAATGGAGGTACAGTTGGTTGGAAGAGTTCCAAATAGAGTACGACTGCAGATTCCACTACAGAGCTCGAGTATATTACAGCATCAGATGCTACAAAAGAAGTTGTTTGGATATAAGGAACCCTGGTCTCACTAGAAATCCAAACACATAGAAAAGGCGCTACCACATTATCAGAGAGATAGTTGGGCAAGGCGATGTAGCCATGCAGAAAAATAGCATCAGCTGAAAATCCAGTTGATTCATTCACTAAGCCTATATCACAAGCTCAATTAGATCGACATCTTGAGAAGATAAGTCTAAGATATTGTAATGAATGGCTCTAGTGCTAGTGGAAGATTGTTAGTAGTATGCCCTAGAGCATATCATTTAGTATGTATCTTGTACATGTTTTATTAATAAAAGGAATTTTCACTTTTCTATTTACATAATATATTTATGTGTAATAGAAAAGGTCCATTGATATTTTGTTAGAAATTCTATTCTTAAGTTATTAAGAATATGAGTGACAGTATTTCTAGCATAAAGTATCATAAATTGGTTCATAATCGAGGATACTTCACATAGGACATGACTTATCTAGAAAGATTGTATTCATGTTTGTTCCCAATGTATTTATATGAGATAGAAATAAGATGGAATGGTGAGTCTTATGCCATATAAAAAACATGATAGGCACTTATGCATGATAAGTAGGTCGACGCCATGTCATTTATGACAAGCATATGGAGTTTACTCTTGTCAATGCATTATCATAAATCATATCAGTGCATATAATTTTTAGACTTGAGATAGCACAGTTATCTTATATACAGGTGGTTTGAGTTTGATATTGCTTTTATACTTGTACTGTGTGTGGGTATATGGGCATGTGTTGGCTCATACTAGTTATATATGGAGATAGGTGTTGATCAAGATGGAATCTGTTACCCTAAGTAAATAGGGATAAAATCCTATGTTCATTTAATTGTTCTTGATGTTTCAAGTCCCTGGCCAGGACAGATAAATTTAATCAGAAAAGAGTTTCTAATGAGAAAATCTTTTTGATCAACAACTGGAATTAAAAGATAACATAATATTCATAGCAAATGGGGTTTGACATAAACCATGAGTCTAGCTCGAATTGGGATTTTGTAACAGAGAGATTCTAATGCATGGTAATATATGATTATAGGTTCATTTAAGGTAAATCTTATTACTGATTGGGTGGCCATGACATGCTATGCTAGGTGTTAACCATGGTCTATGAGGTGCATAAAATGATTTATAGAAATCATTTATGGTAAGAAAGAGTTCTGATGATATTAAGAGTTGATATCATGTCTCATTGCCAATTAGTGATGAGCCTAGTGAGTCACACATATACATAAGTAATCACTAAAGTAAATGTGATTTAATTAATTAATTAAAGAGTTTAATTGATTAATTAAATAGGTTTAGTTTAGAATTAGATTGTAAAGTCACTAGCATGGCTTGAAACCAAATCTAGGTTATTGGATGTATAGTATAAATTAAATTTATATTTAAAATGTTTAAATATGAATTTAATTATGAGAAATTAATTAATAGAGATTAATTAATTAATTTATATTTGATATAAATTAATTAGAAGAAGAGAAATAATTATTTTGGTTTGAGAACTCAAAATTAAGACATAAGGATATTTTGGTCATTTTTAAAGGGTGACATATGGCACCATGAGGTGGTGACACATGGCACTACACATAAGCTTGCCATTTGTCTTTTAATCATGTAATATGATCAAAGTCAAGATTAAATCTAAGTTTGACACTTCGCATAATGTGATTGGGTCAATTAAACTAAGAGCCAATTAGAAGGTGACATGTGGCAAGGGTTTTAAGTGATGACCTAGCTATATAAGGGAAAGGATGACATAACAAAACACAAGCTGATGTTGTTTCATATGTGCCGCCACCCTTGGAGTGTTCTTCCTCTCTTCTTTTTCATCTCTCATCAATTAAAAGAGAATAGCCAACATTCTCTTGAATTAAAAATACTAGAAATCGTTTCTAGTGTCCTGTATGCATCTATAACATCTCTAAAGGCAAAACCTGATTTTCTAGTTAATTGGAAAGGCTTGAGAAGTTGTTTAAGGGGATGCCATTGGTAATCTTGGTTTGAACAAGCTAAAGGGGTAACATCTAGAGTCCTAGGTGCATCCCAAAGGTGCCAAACACAACTGCAGTGCATCAAAAGGTTTGTGCACTTGTTCTTGATCTAATCTAGGGTTCTAATGAATTAATCTGTTAATTCTAAAATCTTAAATGGCAAATATAGATTTAAAAATATATTACAAGTGTTTTAATATGTTGTTTATTATTGAAATCAAATAGATAAAAATGAATCTTGCATGATGCATGTGACCCTAGAAGAAAAATTTTAGAATTCAATGATTTAAGCTTATGTTTTCTATGCTTCCTCTTCTTTATAGAGAACTCCCTAATGATCTATAAGGAGCATCTGAAGGTGGGTGTAAGATTTCCACTAGACCCTTTCTTTATGGAGGTCCTCTAATTTTACAATGTCACCTTTTGCATCCCTATCCAAACAACAAGAGAATTTTGGTCACCTTTCTCACTTTCTACCGAGAGAAGAACTTATTACAACTACTAAGGTTTTCCATAATTTTCATAAGTTCTTCATTCTAGAGTGTGATGACTTCTGCTATTATACTATGAAGATTGGCTTTAACTTGTTTATTGGGCTACCCTCTTTCTTGAATTGATGGAAAGAGAGATTTTTTATGTTGACACTCAATAAGGGGAGAAGTTAGGGGCTATTTTCAATGAATTAGACACCCAAGCTTAAAAAACATAAGGGGAAGCAAGTATAACGCTATCAAAGAAATGGAGAAGGCTTGCAAGCTTGAAAAATATGGTGTCAAGGAATTAGTTCACAATTACATAGACTCGTTTGACATTTATCCCCAAGCAAGTGATGCCGAGCCTCGATTGGGTGAGGCTTCTTGGTCAAATGTGGGTGAAACCAAAAATGTTTCTTCTCAATCCTAGTTATACTTACTAATTTTGCTTTCTTTTTGTAGGAATGGCTAAAGGTGGCTTTGATGCTCTCCAAGAGATTTTTACCTAGAAAAGGAAATAATAGGGAAGTGGGGTGAATGTCGAGCCTTTAAAAAAGAAGAGTAAGAAAAGTAAGAAGGCACCCCCCCTCTTGTCTTTATAGTTGAAGAACCTGGTAAGGTTGAAGAGATTCAAGCAACCACTCCTCATCCTCCTCCAACTAGTGCTGCTAAAAACTCTACCACTGGTCTCGCTTGTAAAGACAAGGCAAATGGCTAAGAATTTGCACTTGGCTGAGTTGTAGTGTAGGAGTTAACCTTACCTAGTGACGGAGCCCATCTTAAGCTATAAGGTAATTGAGAGCTTATTCTTTGAGCCATGAGTATGACTTTGGAGGTTATAATGGTGAAATACCTGGTCTAAGAGTGTATACAAGGCCTTAAAGATGCATACGACAAACTTCAGATAACATACAGTGCTTTGGAAATGACTATTGAGGAGGGAGAGGAGCATATCAAGAAACTAAAGTCTTAACTAGACAACTCTAATAAGGAAGGTGGCCAAGATAACAAAAAAGCTAATGAATCAAGAAGAAAGCCACAGAGTTGAGATTGGTAAATGCCCCAGCGAGTGGAAGAGCTAGAGAAAGAGGTTTGCTTCTCTAATGAAAGGCTGGTTGACTTGTACCTAGCCTTACAAATAGTTATTATTACAAGCGCCAGCCTAACATTGACTTCAACTAGATTAAGGAGATTATTCTAGGTTAGACTGACTTTGCTATCAAGGAAGAAAAGGATGATGTAAGAAAAGGTGACGAGGATAATGTTGGGATTCCAACTGCTAGTGATAAAGGAATAGGGGGGAGTGACCCTGAATAATCTTATTTAATGTAAACATTTTTTTTTGTGAATGGAACTTTTTGGTTTCCCTGAATGTTTCTTTTACTTGAAGTTCTGAGTATTTGATTAGACCAACTCTCACTGGACCACTGTCCAAGCACCGTAGGTTTAAGTAAATCACTTAAGATTGTTAAAGGACTAACATCCGAAACACTTAGGTTTTTAAAAGGACCAATATCTGAATTATATAGTATCGAGTAAAACACTTAGGTTCTTAAAAGGACCAATGTTTGAGTAACCTAATGTTGAGTAAAACACTTAGGTACTTAAAAGGGCTAATGTCTGAGTAACCTAGTGCCGAGTAAAACACTTAGATTTTTAAAAGGACTAATGTCAGAGTAACTTAGTAAATGAAATACTTAAGGCTTTTTTTTTTCTTTTTGTCTATGCCTTTGGGTGGACTTACGTCATTAACGACTATGTAATGTTACATGGGCCACCTTATGCCTTAAATGGTTAGCAAAGCTTCCTGGACGGATTTATGCCTTGAATAGCTTTCTTAGGCGGACTTATGCCTTAGATGGCTATCAATGCCACTTACACGAACTTGTACCTTAAATTGCTTTATCTACGCCACTTGGGCAAACTTATGCCTTAGATGGCTATTAATGCCACTTGGGCTAGCTTTATTAACACCTCTTGTGTGGACTTATTCCTTAAATGGATTTATCAATGCCTCTTAGGTGGACTTTTGTTTTAAATGGCTTTGTTTACACCTCTTGGATGGGCTTATGCCTTAGATGGTTGTCAATGCCCTTTGTTAGTAGTATGCCCTAGAGCATACCATTTAGTATGCATCATGTATATGCTTTATTAATAAAAAGGAATTTTCACTTGTCCGTTTACATAATATATTTATGTGTAATAGAAAAGGTCCATTGATATTTTGTTAAAAATTCTATTCTTAAGTTGTTAAGAATATGAGTGACAGTATTTCTAGCACAAAGTATCAAAAATTGGTTCACAATCGAGGATACTTCACAATAAGGACATGACTTATCCAGAAAGATTGTAATTATGTTTGTTCCCAAGTTATTTATATGAGATATAAATAAGATAGAATGATGAGTCTCATGCCATATAACAAACATGATAGGCAGTTATGTATGGTAAGTAAGCTGAACCAGTGACATTTATGACAGGCACATGGAGTTTACTCTTGTCAATGCATTGTCATAAATCATATCAGTGCATATAATCTATAAACCTGAGATAGCATAGTTATCTTGTATATAGGTGGTTTGAGTTTGATACTGCTTTCATACTTGTACTATGTATGGGTATATGGGCATGTGTTGGCTCCTATTAATTATATATAGAGGTAGGTGTTAATCAAGATGGAATCTGTTACCCTAAGTAAATAGGGATAAAATCCTATGTTCATTTAATTGTTCTTGATGTTTCAAGTTCCTGCCTGGCCAAGATAGATAGATTTAATCAAAAAAGAGTTTCTGATGAGAAAATCTTTTTAATCAATAACTGGAATTAAAAGAGAACATAATATTCATAACAAATAGGGTTTGACATAAACCATGACTCCAACTCGAATTGGGATTTTGTAATAGAGAGATTCTAGTGCATGGTAACATATGATTAAAGGTTCATTTAAGGTATTTCTTATTACTAATTGGGTGGCTATGGCATGCTATGTTAGGTGTTAACCATGGTCTATGAGGTGCCTAAAATGATTTAGAGAAATCATTTATGGTAAGAAATAGTTCTGATGATATTAAGAGTTGATATCATATCTCATTGCCAATTAGTGATGAGCCTAGTGAGTCACACACATACACAAGTAATCACCAAGTTAAATGTGATTTACTTAATTAATTAAAGAGTTTAATTGATTAATTAAATAGGTTTGGTTTGCAATTAGATTATAAAGTCCCTAGCATGGCTTGAAACCAAATCTAGATTATTGGATATATAGTATAAGTTAAATCTATATTTAAAGTGTTTAAATATGAATTTAATTATGAGAAATTAATTAATAGAGATTAATTAATTAATTTATATTTGATATAAATTGATTAGAAGAAGAGAAATAATTATATTAGGTTGAGAACTCAAAATTAAGACACAAGGGTAATTTGTTCATTTCACAGGGTGACATATGGCACCATGAGATGGTGACACATGGCACTACACATAAGCTTGACATTTGTCTTCCAATCATGTAAAATGATCAAAGTCAAAATTAAATCTAGTTTTGAAACTTGGCATAATATGATTAGGTCAATTAAAATTCTGAGCCAATTAGAAGATGACATGTGGCAAGGGTTTTAAGTGGTGACCTAGCTATATAAGGGAAAGGATGAAAGAATAAAACATGCAATCTGATTTTCTCAAAGAGGTGCCATCACCCTTGTTGTCTTCTTCCTCTCTTCTTCTTCATCTCTCATCAATTCAAAGAGAATTGCCAACATTCTTTTGAATTAAAATTGCTAGAAATCGTTTATAGTGTCCTATATGAAGGAGTGGAAATATGAAAATTATTGGTTGAGAATATTGAATTCAAATTTTTCTTAATTATTTACAAGTTTACTGGCTCAATGGGATCAACTTAACTAATGCAAGATAAGTCAATAATGGATGTGCTTGAGATTTTGAGCATTAGGGGCTAAGTAAAAGGATTAAACCTCACATGAGAAGTGATGGGCAAGGAGTTGCTCACTTATAGTTTATTATAATTTCAATAATGGATGTGCCTGGGGATGATCCATAAGATTATAAGAATTTAATCACCCGCTAGTAATCCATCCAACTAGGATTTCCATTTTCTACTTTGCATGTGTAGGATTCGCTAAGTTAGTGGGAGGACCAATTTGATTAAAAGACCATAATCATTTTGGTTAAATACATGATACATTTACTAATTAATCTGGTTAATTTTTGTAGCTAATTTTCTGATAATAATGAGCACACAACAACCACCACCATCCAATATCCTTGCGAGTATACTTATTCACAATAGGTTGATAGGACCTAATCTTTCTGATTAGCTAAGAAATTTTAATTGACCCAATCATATTATGCCAAGTGTCAAAACTAGATTTAATCTTGACCTTGATCATCTTACATGATTGGAAGACAAATGGCAAGTTTATGTGTAGTGCCATGTGTCACCATCTCATGGTGCCACATGACACCCTTTGAAATGACCAAATTATCCTTGTGTCTTAATTTTGAGTTCTCAACCCAAAATAATTATTTCTCTTCTTCTAATCAATTTATATCAAATATAAATAAATTAATTAATCTCTATTAATTAATTTCTCACAATTAAATTCATATTTAAACACTTTAAATATAAATTTAACTTATACTATACATCCAATAACCTAGATTTGATTTCAAGTCATGCTAGAGACTTTGCAATCTAATTGCAAACCAAACCTATTTAATTAATTAATTAAACTCTTTAACTAATTAATTAAATCACATTTAACTTGGTGATTACTTGTGTATGTGTGTGACTTACTACGATCATCACTAATTGGCAATGATATATGATATTAACTGTTAATATCATCGGAATTCATCTTTACCATAAATGATTTCTCTAACTCATTTTAAGCATCTCATGGACCATGGTTAACACCTAGCATAGCATGCCATGGCCACCCAATCAGTAATAAGGAATACCTTAAATGAACCTTTTATCATATGTTACCATGCACTAGAATCTCTTTGTTACAAAATCCCAATTCGAGCTGGAGTCATGGTTTATGTCAAACTCCATTTGCTATGAATATTATGTTCTCTTTTAATTCTAGTTCTTGATTAAAAAGATTTTTCTCATCTGAAACTCTTTTCTGATTAAATCTATCTGTCCTGGCCAGGAACTTGAAACATCAAGAACAATTAAATGAATATAGGATTTTATCCCTATTTACTTAGGGTAACAGATTCTATCTTGATCAACACCTACCTCCATATATAACTAGTAGAAGCCAGCACATACATAGTACAAGTATGAAAGCAGTGTCACACCCTACCCCTCTGTAAGGCATAACATGATCCCGTAGTATACCTAATGAATTACCAACTCCGTCTACTGATAACCCATTAAATACACTACAAGGGATTTTCAAAACTTTTCTTACTTCTTTTACAGTGGTGAGCACTATTTACAGGTGTTAAAAACTTTTGTGAACTGAAGTGATAGAACTAACACATTTGACTTATTTGGAGTTTCTGTAAAAATTTTGGCAGAGTGCCATCTGTATTTTGGATAAAACAGTTCTTGAAAACTCAGAAAAAGCACTTCAATATATATTTGCAAATCTCAACTCCAACATATTTCTCAACACAACATTTTTCTCAACTCAAATCCAGTGATTTTTCAAAGACGAGATACAAGAAATATAATACAAAACTATTCAAGTAAATGAAATCTCAAATTTACATTTACAATAATTTACATTTAATTACATACCAAAATATTTTACAAGAGTTTCTATACAACTGCTCAAATAATTTACATACATATTATTACATGCAAACATCAAAACCTAAGTACATTGGTATACCTATGATATACCCGAGCCGATCTGAATATATCTTCAAGGAAATTTACTTATCATTTATGCTCTTCTTACCTGCGATAGCATACAAAGCTATCGCTGAGTGGTGAACTCAGTGGTGCACAACTATAATTTAAAACATAGTACAATATACATTGACAAAATTTACAGTAAATAAATTGGGAATCTGAATACTCATCAAATTTCAAAACTCAAAATATTCGTTGCCAATAATGTAAATCATTTGTATAAATGACTTTGATCACAAAATTCAATTTATCAAATAATGACTAACCATTTAAGTAATTCAACAAAATCAATTATACATAACCCATAATTGAAATCACAATTTCTTACCATTCAAAAGCCATTCTGTATCTCAAAAATCAATCTTTATCTCACTAATATGCAAGACTAATCCGAAAGGGCCATATTCGATGTGATTCTAACTCCTTATGGTCGGGGAGGTCGAATCTGATTCTAACTCCCTATGGTAGCGGAGGTCGAATCATTGTGCACAGTACCATCACAATAATGAATCTTCCGCAAGGGCCATAACGATAAATTAAACTTAGATCTAACCTCAAATCAGAGGAAAATCTAAGCCTGTGCACGTACCATGGTAATCAAAACACAACTAACTCCATTGTCTTCTCAACAAATGAGAGACGGTAATAACCTAGTCAAGCATCTATAGTGAGATATAAAACAATATTACAATCCATTTAGTGAGTATAAATCACAATATAATTCGATTCAAAGTCAATTCTAATATCCAATAATTTTTATGCTCATCACAATTCAAATCATAAATTTGCATTTTTCCATGAAAATTACCATCACAATTCAAAACATGTTCTATCACAATTTTCCAAAACATAATTTGTTCAATCCATAACAATGCTTAATACTTTTGACAATGCTTAATACTTGTAGAAATACCATTTCACAAAGCTAAATTCATACATACTATAACAATTTTCAATAATCATTGAATTAAATTCAATGCTTGTTAAACATAATACATAAGAAAGTATGTCATTTAATCAAATGAAATATTCAAAAAAAATCAGTTAAAAACTAGTTGTGCACAAACACAACTTAAAACAATAACATACAATTAATCATATGAAATATTATTCAGAGCAAAATCAGTTGAAAACTAGTTGTGCACAAACCTCTGATAATTCTCTCCTGGTCTGGACTCAGTGTTTCCTTCCCTTTTCCTGAGTCTTTGGTAACTGAGAAACACAATTTGAAGTGTTTCAGTACTAAATTAAACTGTCTCTAACGATAATGTTCGATAAGTAATTCACTGAAGGCTATTATTTGCTCAATTACCTAATATACCGACCCTCGATGCGTTTAAGGTAAATTAGGTTTTGGTGTCCTTAATATGTCACATTCGATATGATTTTAGGGTTGGTACGTGTTACCAAACTCAATTCTTTGTATATTGCGTTTTCTTGCATTTCATTGTAAATTGCTGGATTTCGGGATACTAGTTTGACCTAGCCGGACGATCTAGTTCCCTCGGTTTTTGGGTTTCGGTCAAAACTACAAACTTGTAGATCTATGTCTTATTGCACGCGGGGCAAAATTTCAGGTCAATCCGAGTTAAGTAGACCAAGTTATGGTCATCATACTATTGCTGGTCAAATGGCATCAAATTAGGTCAATTTTAGGTCAATTTGGTCAACTTTGGTTAGGCCAGTTTTTGGACCCGAACTTGTGCAAGCTTTTTGACTTGCTTTTGGTCATTTCTGGGCTTTGGTGTCTTCATAAGACTTGTAGGTATGGGTCTTAACTATTCATGGTTAAAATTTCAGGTCAATTGGACCTGTTTTGAGTGAGTTATGATCTAAACACTAACTGCTGCCCAATTGGTCAGTTTTCAGGTTTCAATTGCACCTAATCCGAATTGGTCATTTTCTTAGGTCACATTGCAAGCAGAATTTTGGTATGCTTTCTCAATGAAAGTTGGCACATTTTGTGCCTAGTTCCACCTCCAATTGGTCTCATACCAATTGAGGTTACACATTTAAACTTATTGGCTAAAATGTACACTGCCCTTGGTTACTTTGCTTAACACACATCAATTACACACATTTACCTTGCAATATGTTTACTTCCCTACCAAATCTGTTTTGGTACATTACCAAAACCACATCCCACTTTACATCATCCTCACTTTGGGCAGATTACAATTATCTTCAATACACCAATTAAAGTTCACATTTACAAAGTCTAAATACAATCACATACACACCTAAACATCACTAATTCTCACATACACTTTACAAAATAATTTCATACACATATCCATCAATCTTAATGTCAATATTTCTGCCAACACCTTCATGAACACATACATTTATCCAAGAATCCCAAGGCTGCCGAAAAGCTTCCTCAACACCAAAGTATCCTACAATTCATCAATTTCCATCCAAGTGCAAAAATCACCATATACATATGGAATAATTTACTAGGATATTAAATCACCATAACCAACATAATTTCTCATCAAATATATGCACAAATATTTCATCAAATACATAACTCCATGGCTGTCCAAAATGGACATCTCAATAACTCTTCAAACTTGAAAATTTTCCTCACAAATCCAACACCCATAACATGCTTTCAAACTTTAATGAAGCAAAATGGAAAATAAGCACTTACCTATCTTTGAAGCTTACTAAATCTTCTTCAAACCTCTCCCTTTTTGCTCTCAAATGGCTGCCCAAGTTGTATAGACCAACTTTGATGAAGACTCTTGCAAGAAGTTGTTGCTTGATCATGGGAGCATGGAGCATGCAAATGGGGTGGCCATTGATGAACTTTGGGGAGAGATTTTCATTCGTCCAATTTAAGTTTTAATTGAAGAAGAAGATGAATGCAGAGATATAGTGGAAGGAACCTGGTTTTTAATATTTAATATAATGTTTAGTGGTCCACTAACACAATTAAAAGCATATTATAAGTTTAACTTTCATTTATTCCACATTAACCCATAATTTTTGCTATTTACTTTAGGTACCACCAAATTAATTTTTCATTTCATTTTCTAAGTGTAATATTATTTATTTTTAATGGAAATTTAGGTCAAAAGACAATTCGGGATGTCAAATGACCATAATGCCCCTGTTCGGGTTGCATTCCCGATTTTTCGGTAACACCGGGTTTTGTCCGTTTTTCGATTTCTCACTTTTCTTTGTACTAATTATTTAATTTTTCTTTGATATTTCTAATGATATTTATATTTCAATAAGGGTCTATTTAAGTCCTAAAAATGTTTTCCAGGGTTCCCCGCAGTTCAGGGCTAGTCAACGATCCACGCCGTGACTTCCCGGTGCGGTCACCCATCACTAGGTCTCCCGGCTCGCTTAACTTGATCACATTTCTTTGCTATTATTTTTCCTTTGTTTTTCTTGTATTTTCTTTTCTTGTATTTCATTATTTTATGTCTCCTCACTCATATTGAAGTACGGTTCTAGGCATCCTAGCTGTCTGGACAACACTGGTCACCGGAACAGTAGAACGCACTACCAAACATAGGGGTGTTACAATTCTCCCCCCCTTAAATAAATTTCGTCTCGAAATTTTACCTGGCATTAGTCTCTAAACAGTTGTTGGTGTTGTCTCCTCATATTCTCTTCACGTTCCCAAGTAGCTTCCTGGCCTGAATGATGGTTCCACAGTACTTTAACCAGGTGTATCTGTTTGTTCCTCAGCTGCTTCACCTCATAAGCCGTAATTTTTATGGGTTCTTCCTCATATGAGAGGTCTGGGTTTACTTCAATCTCTTCAACTGATAGTACATGAGATGGGTCAGATCTGTACCTCCTTAACATGGACACATGGAAGACACTGTGTATCCTTGCTAGCTCTGGAGGTAATGCCAACCAATATGCCAAAGGACCCACTCTTTCCAGAACCTCATATGGTCCGATGAAACGAGGACTCAGTTTCCCCTTTCTGCCAAATCTCATAATCCTCTTCCAAGGAGAAACTTTGAGGAATACCTTATCACCCACTGCATATTCAATATCTCTTCTTTTCAAATTAACATAGGACTTCTGACGGTTTGATGCATCCTTGAGTCTATCTCTAATTAATCTGATCTTTTCCTCTGTCTGCTGAACAATTTCTGGCCCAATCATCTTCCTTTCACCTATTTCATCCCAACATAAGGGAGTTCTGCACTTCCTGCCATACAATGCTTCATATGGAGGCATTCCAATGCTTGATTGGTAGCTGTTGTCATAAGCAAACTCAATCAAAGGCAAGTGTGTATCCCAACTACCTTCAAATTCAATCACACAAGCCCGTAGCATATCCTCCAATATCTGAATAACCCTCTCAGACTGGCCATCTGTCTGTGGGTGGAATACTGTGCTGAAGTTCAATCTAGTTCTTAGGGCTCTCTGAAGACTACCCCAGAATCTAGAAGTGAACCTAAGATCTCTGTCAGATACAATTGATACTAGCACTCCATGCAATTTTACAATTTCATTTATGTAGAATCTGGCCAATCTTTCCAGGCTATAGTCCATCCGGACTGGCAAAAAGTGATTAGATTTGGTTAGTCTATCAACTATAACCTATACTGCATCATCACTATTCTGTGTCCTCAGAAATCTCATCACAAAATCCATAGTTATCTGTTCCCTTACAATGTTTCATAGGGTGCCACTTGTATGCTAGCTTGACACTTTTTAATGTATACAAATTCGTTAGTGGGATGTATCTGTCCCATCTCCTTCGGATTCAATGACACAAGTTCTCGATATATTCTTGAGGGCTTATCACATTTCTGAGTTATTTTTATCATTTCATTTCATTATTTATAGGAACTCAATGAGTTTCCGAATTTACGAATTACTTGTTTCAATTGTCCATCTGTTCGAGGATGATACGTCAGATCGATATCTCTAAGCTTATAGCAATCGTGGGTATGTAATTCACATTAATATAACCGAGTTACTGACTCTAGCTACCTTACAAGTGTAGTCGTTTGATAGGCTAGTTCTGAAGTTTTAAATCTATGACTAAAATTTTCACATTTATTTCCAGTAGTAGTACTCTATTCGGGTGCAACTGTATCAATTTATAGATTACTTACAATTATTCTTAATTTATTATACCACAAGGAAGCACGTAGCTCTACACAATAATCCCGTGTCGGTATTGTAATCTGCAGCTTACAATACAAACATCGAGAACATTATATAGTCACTACGTTATAACCTCATGGACTAGGTTTTCTAACATCTTATCTTTCTTGAATCCACTAATATCCTAAATCGATTCTGATTACAATATCCATTAATAATTACTAACAGTAACATCTTTGCCCTCATCTAGAGCAATTCTATTACTGTAACTCACTTTTAGGTCCTCTTGCCTTACATTAAGTAGGCTTGCCAATTAGCTTTATAATTTATGGTATGTTAGAAAATACTTTTAGCTAACAATTCTTCCAAAATTAATGTCAATCATACTTATTGTTGTAGTTTTAATCCTAAAAGACTAGTCACTAACACATCAAAATTCATTTCCATGTGAAGGAATAACAACAGAACATATAGTTCTGACACTAACACACAACTAAGTAGTGCTGGGATCAAATAATAACTAAAATTAAGAACTTACCAGCAGCTACATCTGAAGTTTCTACTCCTTTTACTTGGCGCATAGTGGACACTCCGACTGGTGCGCTACTATATTCTGGTTGATTCACTGTGTTATAGTGGTGAGGAGTACCAACTCTATTTCTATCTTGACTCTGACTGACGGTCTGTGAACTCCGGAGAGCAGATCGAGGTGGTTTAGCACAATCTTTAGCAAAGTGTCCAAGTTTTCCACAATTGTAACAGGCTCCAGAGGCCTTACGACAAATACCTCCATGATATCTTCTACAAGTTTCACATTGGCGGGAAGGGTAGGAACTTCTAGTTGTTCGACGACTAGATCTTAGTGGTCTCTGCCCTGATGATCTGCCTCTATCATATTTCTGAGTTCGAGGTTCCTCAAATTCTTTCCTCTTCCCCAAATTACTGTTTGAACTCTGACCCATAGGTTTCTCCCTCTTTTCCATTTCACACTGCCCTTGTGGGGGTTGGGTCTGTACTTGGGCTTGGGCTGACAGATTATCAGCCATTTGTTGAAAGAAAGTGGCCATTTGCTGGGCCATTTGTGCAGTAATTTGTACTGGTAAAACTGGTACAGTCGGGCCTTCGACACTTTGTGGAGCTGGGGCCTCAACTTGTACTTCTGCCATCATGGACTGTTCTACGGTCTCATTTTTCTCTTCCATATCTTTCCACAAGATTCTCTATTCTTGTACAACCAACATAAGGAGATTCCTCTCCATTAGTTCATATTTATGATGTAAATGTACTATATGTATCAAACATTTGAGCAGTTGTAGTTACCGACAAAAAGATTTCAAATTCACAGTTCAAAATTTACTTTAAAACCATTGCTCTGATACCACAAAACATGTCACACCCCACCCCTCTGTAAGGCATAACATGATCCCGTAGTATACCTAATGAATTACCAACTCCGTCTACTGATAACCCATTAAATACACTACAAGGGATTTTCAAAACTTTTCTTACTTCTTTTACAGTGGTGAGCACTATTTACAGGTGTTAAAAACTTTGTGAATCAAGTGATAGAACTAACACATTTGACTTATTTGGAGTTTCAGAAAATTTTGGCAGAGTGCCATCTGTATTTTGGATAAAACAGCTTCTTGAAAAACTCAGAAAAAGCACTTCAATATATATTTGCAAATCTCAACTCCAACATATTTCTCAACACAACATTTTTCTCAACTCAAATCCGCAGTGATTTTTCAAAGACTGAGATACAAGAAATATAATACAAAACTATTCAAGTAAATGAAATCTCAAATTTACATTTACAATAATTTACATTTAATTACATACCAAAATATTTTACAAGAGTTTCTATACAACTGCTCAAATAATTTACATACATATTATTACATGCATACATCAAAACCTATGTACATGGGTATACCTATGATATACCTGGAGCTGATCTGAATATATCTTCAAGGAAATTTACTTACTGCTCTATGCTCTTCTTACCTGCGATAGCATACAAAGCTATCGCTGAGTGGTGAACTCAGTGGTGCACAACTATAATTTAAAACATAGTACAATATACATTGACAAAATTTACAGTAAATAAATTGGGAATCTGAATACTCATCAAATTTCAAAACTCAAAATATTCATTGCCAATAATGTAAATCATTTGTATAAATGACTTTGATCACAAAATTCAATTTATCAAATAATGACTAACCATTTAAGTAATTCAACAAAATCAATTATACATAACCCATAATTGAAATCACAATTTCTTACCATTCAAAAGCCATTCTGTATCTCAAAAATCAATCTTTATCTCACTAATATGCAAGACTAATCCGAAAGGGCCATATTCGATGTGATTCTAACTCCCTATGGTCGGGGAGGTCGACCGATTCTAACTCCCTATGGTCGGGAGGTCGAATCATCGCACGCATGCACCATCACAATAATGAATCTTCCGCTAGGGCCATAACGATAAATTAAACTTAGAACTAACCTCAAATCAGATGAAAATCTAAGCAGGTGCACGTACCATGGTAATCAAAACACAACTAACTCCATTGTCTTCTCAACAAATGAGAGAGACGGGTAATAACCTAGTCAAGCATCTATAGTGAGATATAAAACAATATTACAATCCATTTAGTGAGTATAAATCACAATATAATTCGATTCAAAGTCAATTCTAATATCCAATAATTTTTATGCTCATCACAATTCAAATCATAAATTTGCATTTTTCCATGAAAATTACCATCACAATTCAAAACATGTTCTATCACAATTTTCCAAAACATAATTTGTTCAATCCATAACAATGCTTAATACTTGTGACAATGCTTAATACTTGTAGAAATACCATTTCACAAAGCTAAATTCATACATACTATAACAATTTTCAATAATCATTGAATTAAATTCAATGCTTGTTAAACATAATACATAAGAAAGTATGTCATTTAATCAAATAAAATATTCAAACAAAATCAGTTAAAAACTAGTTGTGCACAAACACAACTTAAAACAATAACATACAATTAATCATATGAAATATTATTCAGAGCAAAATCAGTTGAAAACTAGTTGTGCACAAACCTCTGATAATTGTCTCCTGGTCTGGACTCAGTGTTTCCTTCCCTTTTCCTGAGTCTTTGGTAACTGAGAAACACAATTTGAAGTGTTTCAGTACTAAATTAAACTGTCTCTAACGATAATGTTCGATAAGTAATTCACTGAAGGCTATTATTTGCTCAATTACCTAATATACCGACCCTCGATGCGTTTAAGGTAAATTAGGTTTTGGTATCCTTAATATGTCACATTCGATATGATTTTAGGGTTGGTACGTGTTACCAAACTCAATTCTTTGTATATTGCGTTTTCTTGCATTTCATTGTAAATTGCTGGATTTCGGGATACTAGTTTGACCTAGCCGGACGATCTAGTTCCCTCGGTTTTTGGGTTTCGGTCAAAACTACAAACTTGTAGATCTATGTCTTATTGCACGCGGGGCAAAATTTCAGGTCAATCCGAGTTAAGTAGACCAAGTTATGGTCATCATACTATTGCTGGTCAAATGGCATCAAATTAGGTCAATTTTAGGTCAATTTGGTCAACTTTGGTTCGGCCAGTTTTTGGACCCGAACTTGTGCAAGCTTTTTGACTTGCTTCTGGTCATTTCTGGGCTTTGGTGTCTTCATAATACTTGTAGGTATTGGTCTTAACTATTCATGGTTAAAATTTCAGGTCAATTGGACCTGTTTTGAGTGAGTTATGGCCTAAACACTAACTGCTGCCCAATTGGTCAGTTTTCAGGTTTCAATTGCACCTAATCCGAATTGGTCATTTTCTTAGGTCACCTTGCAAGCAGAATTTTGGTATGCTTTCTCAATGAAAGTTGGCACATTTTGTGCCTAGTTCCACCTCCAATTGGTCTCATACCAATTGAGGTTACACATTTAAACTTATTGGCTAAAATGTACACTGCCCTTGGTTACTTTGCTTAACACACATCAATTACACACATTTACCTTGCAATATGTTTACTTCCCTACCAAATCTGTTTTGGTACATTACCAAAACCAAATCCCACTTTACATCATCCTCACTTTGGGCAGATTACAATTATCTTCAATACACCAATTAAAGTTCACATTTACAAAGTCTAAATACAATCACATACACACCTAAACATCACTAATTCTCACATACACTTTACAAAATAATTTCATACACATATCCATCAATCTTAATGTCAATATTTCTGCCAACACCTTCATGAACACATACATTTATCCAAGAATCCCAAGGCTGCCGAAAAGCTTCCTCAACACCAAAGTATCCTACAATTCATCAATTTCCATCCAAGTGCAAAAATCACCATATACATATGGAATAATTTACTAGGATATTAAATCACCATAACCAACATAATTTCTCATCAAATATATGCACAAATATTTCATCAAATACATAACTCCATGGCTGTCCAAAATGGACATGTCAATAACTCTTCAAACTTGAAAATTTTCCTCACAAATCCAACACCCATAACATGCTTTCAAACTTTAATGAAGCAAAATGGAAAATAAGCACTTACCTATCTTTGAAGCTTACTAAATCTTCTTCAAACCTCTCCCTTTTTGCTCTCAAATGGCTGCCCAAGTTGTATAGACCAACTTTGATGAAGACTCTTGCAAGAAGTTGTTGCTTGATCATGGGAGCATGGAGCATGCAAATGGGGTGGCCATTGATGAACTTTGGGGAGAGATTTTCATTCGGCCAATTTAAGTTTTAATTGAAGAAGAAGATGAATGCAGAGATATAGTGGAAGGAACCTGGTTTTTAATATTTAATATAATGTTTAGTGGTCCACTAACACAATTAAAAGCATATTATAAGTTTAACTTTCATTTATTCCACATTAACCCATAATTTTTGCTATTTACTTTAGGTACCACCAAATTAATTTTTCATTTCATTTTCTAAGTGTAATATTATTTATTTTTAATGGAAATTTAGGTCAAAAGACAATTCGGGATGTCAAATGACCATAATGCCCCTATTCGGGTTGCATTCCCGATTTTTCGGTAACACCGGGTTTTGTCCATTTTTCGATTTCTCACTTTTCTTTGTACTAATTATTTAATTTTTCTTTGATATTTCTAATGATATTTATATTTCAATAAGGGTCTATTTAAGTCCTAAAAATGTTTTCCAGGGTTCCCCGCAGTTCAGGGCTAGTCAACGGTCCACGCCGTGACTTCCCGGTGCGGTCACCCATCACTAGGTCTCCCGGCTCGCTTAACTTGATCACATTTCTTTGCTATTATTTTTCCTTTGTTTTTCTTGTATTTTCTTTTCTTGTATTTCATTATTTTATGTCTCCTCACTCATATTGAAGTACGGTTCTAGGCATCCTAGCTGTCTGGGCAACACTGGTCACCGGAACAGTAGAACACACTACCAAACATAGGGGTGTTACAAGCAGTATCAAACTCAAACCACTTATATATAAGATAACTGTGCTATGTCAAGTCTAAAGATTATATGCACTGATATGATTTATGACAATGCATTGACAAGAGTAAACTCCATGTGCTTGTCATAAATGTCACTGGTTCGGCCTACTTGTCATGCATAAGTGCCTATCATGTTTGTTATATGGTATGAGATTCACCATTCCATCTTATTTACATCTCATATAAATAATTTGGTAACAAACATGATTGCAATCTTTCTGGATAAGTCATGTCCTTATTGTGAAGTATCCTTAATTATGAACCAATTTATGATACTTTGTACTAGAAATACTGTCACTCATATTCTTAACAACTTAAGAATATAATTTCTAACAAAATATCAATAGACCTTTTCTATTACACATAAATATATTATATAAATAGAAAAGTGAAAATGCCTTTTTTTAATAAAATATGTACAAGATACATACTAAATGATATGCTCTGGGGCATACTGCTAACACTATATACATCTATAACATCTTTAAAGGAAAAACCTTAATTTCTAATTGATTGGAAAGGCTTGAGAAGTTGTTCAAGGGGCTGCCATTGGTGATCTTGGTGTGGACAAGCTAGAGGGACAACGTCTGGGGTCCTAGGTGCTTCACAAAGGTACCAAACACATCAACAGTGCATCAAAAGATTAGTGTACATGTTCTTGAATTAATCTAGAGTTCTAATGAATTAATCTATTAATTCTAAAATCTTAAATAGCAAATGTAGATCCAAAAACATATTAAAAGTGTTTGAATATGCTGTTGAACATTGAAATCAATTAGGTAAATAATGAGTCTTGCATGATGCATGAGACCCTAGAAGAAAATTTTTGAATTCAATGTTCTAAACTACTAATTTTTATGCTTTTGCTCCTTCAATTGGTATCAGAGCCACTATATTTTCTATTTAGATTGTTCAATATATGATTTAATTGTGTGATTTGATCAAGAGTTGATTGAATCAAGGCTAGTTTGATGCTCATGTGTGGCGGCACACATGATGGAACCACCATAGGTGGCGGCATCAATGGCACTTCATGGTGCGCAAGGCTTGATTGAGTGTGGGATGATTTTCAAAGCCCGTAATTAGGCCCATGACTAACTAAACTATTTAATTGGGAGTTTTCATCACATAATTAAATTTTGATTCAAATATAAATTTTTAAATTTGTTTGAATGTGATTCAAATCTGAATTTTAAATTTGTTTTAATCATATTCAAATATGGATTTTTAAGTTGAATATGAGATATTCAATTTAATTTAAGTATGTGTGTTTTATTTGATTGTTAAATAGTGATATGCATGAAGGATGATCATGGACAATAAAAGACCAAAGTGATTGGATTTATTTCTTTTATGTTTCTTTGGGTTGTAAATTAATTAATTTATTTTAATTTATTTTAGTAGCATGTATTATAAAGGTTGTAATACTTTTGGGTTGTAATTTCATTTATTTGGTTCTTGTAAATTTTCCTTGGTATGTGAAGGATTACAATGTAATTGGATTGTAAGAAGATCAAGGAGGTCAAGAGCATTGGTGGGACTAGTGTGAGGAATTCAAGATCAAGTGTTGATTATGTACTCCTTTAGCAACTCTTGTAATATGAATAAATGAAATGCACCTAGAAATGCCCTGATTCAATTCTTGGTGGCTCAGAATTGAATCCCTTAGAAAGTCCATGATCATACCATATTTATTGTTTATCTATGAATGCATGAGATGTATGGGATTGTATGCAAGTATATGATATATGCATGCTAAATGGAAAATGTGCAAAGTGAGACCATAATAGTAATTAGGCCAACCACAAAATCTTCCAAACAAATGATTAAGTTGGAAATAGTATAATTAAAGTAATTATAACATGGGCCCTCCATTGAGACAATTATTTAAGAAATTTTAAATACTTGCATATGATGCAATTAATTTAAGAGATTTTCTTAAGAATAATTGTTAAACATGAGATGTTGTAAATATGTAAATGGTTTGGTGGCCAATAATGGATGTTCTTGAAGACATTAAAATTATTTGCATGTTTACTGGCTCAATGGGATCAACTTAACTAATGCAAGATAAATCAATAATGGATGTGCCTGAGATTTTGAGCATTAGGGGCTAGGTAAAGGATTGAACCTCACATGAGATGTGATGGGTAAGGAGTTTCTCACTTACAATTTATTGTAATTCTAGTAATGGATGTGCCAGAAGATGATCAATACGACTATAAGAATTCAATCACCCACTAGAAATCCATCTAACGAGGATTTCCGTTTTCTACTTTAAAAGTATAGGATTCGCTAAGTTAGTGGGAAGACCAATTTGATTAAAAGACCATAATCATTTGGTTAAATACATGATATATTTACTAATTAATCTAGTTATTTTTTGCAATTAATTTTCTGATAATAATGAGTACACCACAACCACCACCATCCAATATCCTTGCAAGCATACTTGATCGCAATAGGTTGACAGGACCTAATCTCTTTGATTGGCTAAGGAATTTGAAACTTGTCTTGAACCTTTAGCATATTGGATATGTTCTAGACTCAAATGTTCCTGGTCCCTTACCTCCAGAGGCCACTCAAGAGGAACATGAAACATAGGACAAGTGGAAGGAGCATGATATGATAGCAAAGTGTTATATGTTTGTCTCTATAAGTAATGAGTTATAGAAGCAACATGAAAATTTATAATATGCAAGTGAGATCCTCCTTCACCTATAAGAGTTGTATGGTGAACATAGCAAGAATGCTAGGTATGAGATATCTAGACAGCTATTTTGCATGAGGATGTCTGAGGGACAAAATGTTGGGGATCATGTCCATAAGATGATTCGGCTTGTTGAGCAGCTAGAATGTAACACCCTATGTTTGGTAGTGCGTTCTACTGTTCCAGTGACCAGTGTTGTCCGGACAGCTAGGATGCCTAGAATTACACTTCAATATGAGTGAGGAGACATAAAATAATGAAATACAAGAAAAGAAAATACAAGAAAAATAAAGGAAAAATAATAGCAAAGAAATGTAACCAAGTTAAGCGAGCCGAAAACCCTAGCGATGGGTGACAGCATCGGGAAGTCACGGCGTGGACCGTTGACTAGCCCTGGACTGCGGGGAACCCTGGAAAATATTTTTAGGACTCAAATAAATATTTATTGAAGTATAAATATCATTAGAAATATCAAAGAAAAATTAAATAATTAGTACAAAGAAAAGTGAGAAATCGAAAAACGGACAAAACCCGGTGTTACAGAAAAATCGGGAATGCAAACCAAACAAGGGCATTGTGGTCATTTGACACCCCGAGTTGTCTTTTGACCTAAATGTCCATTAAAAATAATTAATATTACACTTGAAAAATATAATGAAAAATTAAATTTGGGGTACCTAATGTAAATAGCCAAAAGTGGAGAGTAAATGGAATAATTAACACATTTAACATATAATATTAATTAAATAAAGTTAGTGGGAATTATCTACACCTAAGTGGACAGCCACATCACTCAATATCTTCATCTTCCTCAATTTATTCACCATTGCCGAAAATCCAAAAGCTTTCAAACCTCCCATGGCCGCCCCAATTGCATGACTTCTTACACCCATTTCAAGCTACACTTTCTTTACTTGTCTTCATTAAAGTTTATCCCTACATCACAAGGAAGAGTTTGATATCAATTTCAAGAAGTTTTGGTGAAGATTTAAGAAGTCTCATCCATAAGTAAGTTTATGTTTTTGATTGTTGCTTTGTTAAATTTTGTAAGGATGTTATAGGTGTTTGATTTATGAAGAAATTTTTGAGGTTTGATGTTGAATGGGAATGTGCACTTTTGGCAGCCATGGAAACACCTTGAAGGCAGTTTATTTATGCTTATAAGTGGTGAATTAAATGATTGATTAAATTTATATTGTGTAGGAAATTGTTTGGGTGAGGTATACTTAGTATATGTAAATGTGAAATGAAATTTAAAGCTTGGAAATTAATGGAATGTAAATGTACCATTGTGGTAGTTTGTTAGCTCTTGAAGAATGCTGGAATTCATGCTTGGTTTATGGAATAATGATGTTAATTTGTGATAGGGGTTATGGCAGTTTGAGTGCATGTATGATGGTGTGAAGTTGGACATGTAAATGAGCATGAATTGGTGATTGAATTGTTGTAAATTGAGTTGGACAAATTCTGCACTTGTTGGTGCACATTGAATGTAATTGGAAGCTGCCATAATGACCTATAATATGTTATAAATTATGTTTAGGTTGTGGTACAACCAGAATTGGTTTGAATGTTAAGTTTGGTAAGTGTTAGGAGTGATCCTTGATATGTATGGAAGAAATGCAATAAGGCAGTTTGAGTTTTATGCCAATAACTTTAAGTGTGTGGCTCCAATTGGTATGAGACCAATTGGAGGTGAAACTAGACACAAAATGTGCCAACTTTCATGAAGAAAACTTGCCAAAATTCTGCTTGTACGGTAACTTGAAAAATGACTAAATCCGGATTAAGTGCAAATAAGGCCTGAAAAGTTAACATTTGGGCAGCAGTTAGTGTTTAGGCCATAACTCACTCAAAACAGGTCCAATTGACCTGAAATGTTGACCATGAATAGTTAAGACCCATATCTACAAGTCTTATGAAGACACCAAAGCCCAGAAATGACCATAAGCAAGTCAAACAGCTTGCACAAGTTCAGGTCCAAAAACTGGCCGAACCAAAATTGACCTAAAATGACCTAAAGCGACCAATTTTGATGCAATTTGACCAGCAATAGTAAAATGACCAAACTTGGTCTACATAACTCAGAATGACCTGAAATTTTGCTTCGCGTTCCATAAGACACCCGAAAACTGAGGGAACTAGGACGTCCGGCTAGGTCAAACTAGTATCCCGGAATCTAGCAAATTGCAAGAAAATGCAGTATACACGGAAATGAACTTGGTAACATGTACCAACTCTAAAATACTATCGAATGTGACATATTAATAACATTAAAACCTAATTTACCTAGAATGCATCGAAGGTCGACATCTTAGGTTGACTAAGCAAATATTAGAATTCAGTGAATTTATTATCAAGCATTATCGTTAGAGACAGTTTAAATGAGTACTGAAACACTTCAAATTGTTTTTCTCAGTTAGCAAAGACTCAGGGAAAGGGAAGGAAACACTGAGTCAAGGCCAGGAGATAGTTATCAGAGGTTTGTGCACAACAGTTATTTCTTTTGAATTTTTCAATTGAAATAAATTATGACTATTTGTATATTATTGTTTTCAATTATGGAAATGTGTTTGAATGGATACTTATTGCTTGAAAACCATTGTAAATGGTTTGAAACTGTGAAAAAATTGATTTAGTGTGATTTGTGAAAATTTGAAGTTAATTATGAATTGTGTTGTCATTTTGTGAATGAATTTATGACTTTAGAAATTTTTTGGATTCTCACAAATCATTTGAATAAAATGTTTGGAATTGATTTTGTGTTCACACTTAGCATGACAGTATCATATCATTCCTTCTCCATTTATGGGGTTGTGATCGTTTATTTTCCTTCTCCATTTATGGAGTCGTGATCGTTTATTTTTCTCCCTCTCTGGTTTACCAGTTGAGGTGATCGGATGATTACTCATTATATAGCTAGCTCCCTTCCTCATTGATTTCGATTAGTGGGGTTGTGATTGCTTTGTCATGGTGTACAACGCGACATTGATCGGAAATTTTGTGTCATAGCTTAAGTTGTGTATGAATTGGCAACACTATGTTCGTAAATTATTTGACTAAATTGTGTTATTATGAGCTTTGATAATTTGTGAAATGGAGTTTAAATTCTTATTGACATTCACTGTCTTTTGAATTTAACTCCGTTTTGATTACTGACATTTATTGTGATATTGTGTTAAATTCCTTATGACATTCATTGTCTTGAATTTAACTATGGTTTTACGTATCTATCATTTATATGATTTATGAACTGTGATTTAAAGTTGTATTTGGTTAATGTTGTGCACCATTGAGACACTGTCTCAGCGATAGCTTTTCATTCTTTGTCCTTGAGTAGACAGACAGACGAGCGAGACTAGGTCGCTAGTACATCAATGAGAGATTATCGGGTACATTGAGTATACCTCATTTTGCATTTTGTACTGTAATGTATATTCACTGTATGTATATATTGATTTTGGTTTTGAGCAGTTGTAAATTCAAATTGTACATTGAAGTTGCAAATTAATTATGAGTTATTTTGGCTTGTAAAAATTGTATTATATTTCTTGTATCTCACTCTTTGAAAAATCACTGTGGATTTGAGTTGAGAAATATGTTGTGTTGAGAAATATGTTGAAGTTGAGATTTGGAAATATATTGAAGTGCTTTTTATAGGTTTTCTAAAGAACTGTTTTATCCAAAATACAGATGGCACTCTACCAAAATTTTTACAGAAATTCCAAATAATTCAAATGTGTTAGTTCTATCACTTCAGTTCAAAAAGGTTTTTAACACCTGTAAATAGTGCTCACCACTGTAAAAGAAGTAAGAAAAGTTTTTAAAATCCCTTTTAGTGTATTTAATTGGTTATCAGTAGACGGAGTTGGTAATTCATTAGGTATACTACGGGATCATGTTATGCCTTACAGAGGGGTAGGGTGTGACATAGAACATCTTGACTTTAATATGGATTTCCAACTACAGACAGATTTGATCATTCAGTCCCTTCTTGAGTCATTTGGGAATTTTGTGACAAATTTTCATATGACTAAGCAAGAATGCACCTTGGCTGGTTTACTCAACATGCTGGTTATTGCCCAAAAGATTATGCCAAGTAATAAAGGAAAATAGGTAGCTTTGATTGCATCTTCTTCTGCTGGAAAGTCCAACAAGAATGTAACACCCCTAAGTTCGGTAGTGCATTCTACTGTTCCGGTGACCAGTATTGTCCGAACAACTAGGATGCCTAGAACTACACTTCGTTATGATTGAGGAGACATAAAATAATGAAATAGAAGAAAAGAAAATACAAGAAAAAAAAAGGAAAAATAATAGCAAAGAAATGTAACCAAGTTAAGCGAGCCGAGAACCCTAGCGATGGGTGATCGCACCGGGAAGTCACGGCGTGGACTGTTGACTAGCCCTGGACTGCGGGGAACCCTGGAAAATATTTTTAGGACTTAAATAGACCCCTACTGAAGTATAAATACCATAAGAAATATTAAATAAAAATTAAATAATTAGTACAAAGAAAAGTGAGAAATCGAAAAACGGACAAAACCCGGTGTTACCGAAAAATCGGGAATGCAACCCGAACAGGAGCATATTGGTCATTTGACATCCCAAATTGTCTTTTGACATAAATGTCCATTAAAAATAAATAATATTATACTTGAAAAATATAATGAAAAATTAATTTAGGGGTACCTAATGTAAATAGTAAAAATGGAGGGTAAATTGACTAATTATCACATTTAAACATAAAATATAATTGATTTTGTGTAAGTCAACCACTAAGGATTATAATATGTATTTAGTGGGCAGATTACTCCACTCAACATCTTCATCTTCCTCAATTCACTCACCATTGCCGAAAATCCAAAATCTTTCAATCCTCCCATGGCCACCCAAATGCATGGCCCTTTACACCCATTTTCAAGCTATATTTTCTTTACTTGTCTTCATTAAAAGTGTTCTATACATCATGGGCAGTAGATAGGCAGCAAGAAATGAAAGTTTTTGTGGAGTTTTAAAGAATTTCCAAAGTGGTAAGTTTGTATTTTTGATTGTTGCTTTGTTAAAGTTTGTATGAATGTTATGGGTATTTGATTTATGGAGAAATTTTTGAGGTTTGATGTTGAATGGAGAATGTGTACTTTTGGCAGCCATGGAAACACCTTGAAGGTAGTTTATTTTTGCTTGTTAATGGTGAATTCAATGATTGATTAAATGTATATTGTGTAGGAAATTATTTGGGTGATGTATACTTAGTATATGTAAATGTGAAATGAAATTTAAAGCTTGGCAATTAATGGAATGTAAATGTACCATTGTGGCAGTTTGTTAACTTTTGAAGAATGCTGGAATTCATGCTTGGTTTATGTAATAATGATGTTAAAATGTGTTGGTTGTTATGGCAGTTTGAGTGCATGAATGATGGTGTGAAGTTGGACATATAAATGAGCATGAATTGGTGATTGAATTATTGTAAATTGAGTTGGGCAAATTCTGCACTTGTTGGTGCATATTGAATGTAATTGTAAGCTGCCAAAATGACCTATAATATGTTGTAAATTATGTTTAGGTTGTGGTACAACCAGAATTGGTTTGAATGTTGAGTTTGGTAAGTGTTAAAAGTGATGCTTGATGTGTATGCAAGAATTTCAATAAGGCAGTTTGAGTTTTAGGCCTAGAACTTTAAGTGTGTGGCTCCAATTGGTATGAGACCAATTGGAGGTGAAACTAGGCACAAAAATGTGCCAACTTTCATGAAGAGAGCATACCAAAATTCTACTTGCAAGGTAACTTGAAAAATGACCAAATCCGGATTAAGTGTAATTGAGGTCTGAAAATTGACCATTTGGGCAGCAGTTAGTGTTTAGGCCATAACTCACTCAAAACAGATCCAATTGACCTGAAATTTTAACCATGAATAGTTAAGACCCATAAGTCTTATGAAGACACCAAAGCCCAGAAATGACCATAAGCAAGTCAAACAGCTTGTACAAGTTCGGGTCCAAAAACTGGCCGAACGAAAATTGACCTAAAATGACCTAAAGTGATCAATTTTGGTGCAATTTGACCAGCAATAGTAAAATGACTATAACTTGGTCTACATAGCTCAGAATGACCTAAAATTTTGCCCTGCATTCCATAAGACATAGATCTACAAGTTTATAGTTTTGACTAAAACCCGAAAACCGAGGGAACTAGGTCGTCCAGCTAGGTCAAACTAGTATCCCGGAATCCAACAAATTGCAAGAAAATGCAGTATACACGGAAATGAACTTGGTAACATGTACCAACCCTAAAAGACTATCGAATGTGACATGTTAGTAACATTAAAACCTAATTTACCTAGAATGCACCAAGGGTCGATATATTAGGTTGATTAAGCAAATAATAGCATTCAATGAATTATTTATCAAATATTATTATTAGAGACAGTTTAATTTAGTACTGAAACACTTCAAATTGTGTTTCTCAGTTAGCAAAGACTCTGGGAAAGGGAAGGAAACACTGAGTCAAGACCAGGAGACAGTTATCAGAGGTTTGTGCATAACAACTATTTCTTTTGAATTTTTCAATTGAAATGAATTATGACTATTTGTAGATTATTGTTTTAAATTGTGGAAATATTTTTGAATGGATATTTATCGCTTGAAAAGCACTGTAAATGGTTTGAAATTGTGAGAAATTGTTTGAATGATATTGTTGGATACTTATTGATTGAAAAGCATTAGAAATGGTTTAAAACCACAGCTATCATGTATATTGATTGTATTCCTCGCTAGCTTGTCTAGTGGGACGAATTGAATTCCCTCTCTGGCTGAAGTGTTGAGGCGTGTGCCTATTGAGGACGAATTGGATGAGTACTCATATTTTTGCTAGCTAGCTATGTTATTCCTCATTGGTCATTGACTTTTGGGACGAATTGAACTTTGGAACATGATTAAGCTGTGTGTGATTTATTGATTTGTATTATGAGATTGTGAAATGGAGTTAAATTCTTATTGATATTCACTGTCTTTTGAATTTAATCATGATTTGATTTATTGAAATTTATGGTGTTATTGAGAAATGGAGTTTAAATTCTTGTTGACAATTACTATCTTGAAATTAACTATGGTTTTAATTATCCAGTATTTATATGATTTATGAATTGTGATTTAAAGTTGTATTTGGTTAATGTTGTGCACCACTGAGACATTGTCTCAGAGATAGCTTTATTCTTTGTCAGTGGGACAGACAGGCAGGCACAGACTAAGTCGCTAGAACATCCAGCGAGAGATTTTCGGATATAATGAGTATACCACATTTTGCATTTTGTACTGTAATGTATATTCATTATATGTATATTTTGTTCTTGGTTTGAGCAGTTGTAAATTAAAATTGTACATTGAAGTTGTAAAGTAAATTATGAGTTATTTTGAATTGTAAAAATTGTATTATATTTCTTGTATCTCAGCCTTAGAAAAATCACTGTGGATTTGAATTGAGAAATATGTTGTGTTGAGAAACATGTTGGAGTTGAGATTTGGAAATATATATTGAAGTGCTTTTTACAGGTTTTCTGAAGAACTGTTTTATCCAAAATGCAGATGGCACTCTGCAAAATTTTTTACAGAAATTCCAAATAATTCAAATGTGTTAGTTCTATTACTTCAGTTCAAAAAGGTTTTTAACACCTGTAAATAGTGCTCACCACTGTAAAAGAAGTAAGAAAAGTTTTTAAAATCCCTTGTAGTGTATTTAATAGGTTATCAGTAGACGGAGTTGGTAATTCATTAGGTATACTACGGGATCATGTTATGCCTTACAGAGGGGTATGGTGTGACATGTTTTAGTTGTATCAGAGCAAAGTTTTTAAATTCTGTTTTCACATGTTATTTGAATGTTCTTTCTTCATTGTACAACTGCTCAATATCATTGTTTGATACATACAGTACATTACATTATAAATATGCACTAACGGGAGGAAAATCTCCTTGTGCTATTAGTTCAGGAGATTTAAGATCCTCGCATTGACCATGGAAGAGGGTGATCGTTCAGTCGATCAATCTATTGAGGCTGAGGTGCAAGGGGATGCCCCAAGCTTACACAATGTCAGTGGTTCAGCAGCACTAGCCCCTGCAGTACCGCAGTTCCTTGCTCAGTTCGCTCAGCAGATGGATGCAATGTTTCAATAAATGGCTGGTAATGTGCCTACTCAAGTCCCAATACAGCCACCAATGGTACAACCACAGTCTCCTACTAGGTAGTATGACAAATTGATGAAGTATGGGGCTACAGAGTTCAAGGGGACAGTAGATCCTCTAGAGGCTGAATAGTGGTTAGAGAGGATGGATAGGGTATTCAGGAAACTGCACTGCATAGAGGAGCTCAGATTTGAATACTCAGTATCTTTGCTACAGGGGGATGCTTATGACTGGTGGAAAACCATTCCTCACAGTCTGGTAGAACCTGCAGTGTTAACATGGAATGACTTTCTCAGGGAATTCAGACAAAAATATGTCCCTGATGCTTATGTAGACCAGAAGCTACAAGAATTCCTAAGTCTGAAATAGGGGGGCAAATCAGTGGCTGAGTATGAAAGAGAATTTTCCCGCCTGAGCCATTATGCAGTGAGTTTACTTTCTACCAGTAGGGAGAGATGCAAGAGGTTTGAAACTGGCTTGAAGCCCAGTATCAGATTACAAGTAGTCGGGTTTAAACACACTAACTTCTCTGAACTTGTTTCTCAAGCCCTAGAGTTAGAAAGAATTGAGTTTGAACCTACTCCTGAGAAAAAGAAATCAGAGAAGACAGAGAAAAAGGGAAAATCTGTAGAACAGAGTTCCAGTGGTCCTACTGGAAAGAGGAATAACCATGGGGGACATGGCAGAGGTGGCAAGAAGTCTGGTAGGGAAAGATATTCAGGACAGAAGCCTCCTCTATCTGGTCAGCAGAGTACTAGAGGTTCTTACCCTCCCCGTCAATGTGAAACATGTGCAAGAAATCATGGTGGGATATGCTACAAGGCTATTGGAGCTTGTTATAACTGTGGAGGCACAGGACACTTTGCCAAGGACTGCACCAGTAGTCGCAGAGTTGGACCACCTCCTACTACTGCAGAAGGGTCAGTTCAAAGCCCTGTCACCAGAAGTTCACAACCACCTAGCAGAGGTAGAGGCAGGGGTAGAGGTAGCCCAGCAGGCAGCCAAGGCACAGTGAAACATTCAGAGCAAAACAGTGCTCCAGTCAAAGTCAATACAATGAGACAGAGGGAAGAGGCCGAGACATCTGATGTTGTGGCTGGTACCTTCTCAACTTTTAATCAGAATGTGGTTGTGTTATTTGATCCGGGTTCTACCCATTCTTATGTGAGTGCTAGCATCATTGATTGCATTGCTGTTCCATGTACAAAAATGGACTTTGAGGTGCTAGTAACAAGTCCACTAGGACAGGAAGTAAGGGTTAATAGAATTTATAGAGATTGTCCTTTGGTGATCCAAGGACACACTTTTCTGTCTGATTTCATTGAAATGCCCTTCAGAGATTATGATATCATCTTGGGCATGGATTGGTTGGCTAGGCATCATGCCATGATTATCAGTAAGTGAAAGACAGTCACTTTTGGTCTCCTCGATCTGATGATGTGGTAATACATGTGGAGAGGCAATTATTGCCATCAAACATCATTTCGGCTGCACTAGCCAGAAAAATGATCAGAAAGGGGTGTGAAGCCTACTTAGCACATGTGGTAGACACCCAAGTGGGGAGTCTAGTATTGAAGGACATCCCTATAGTACATGACTTTCCAGATGTGTTTCCTGATGAATTGCCAGGATTACCTCCGGAAAGAGAAGTGCAGTTTGAAATTAATGTTATGCCTGGTGTGGATCCAATCTCCATAATGCCATACAGAATGGCACCAGCAGAGTTAAAGGAGTTGAAGATACAATTGCAAGAATTACTCGAAAAGGGCTTCATCCGCCCTAGTGTGTCACCTTGGGGAGCACCAGTGTTGTTTGTTAAGAAGAAGGATGGTACTCTCCGCTTATGCATTGACTACCGGCAGTTGAATAAGGTGACAATAAAGAACAGATATCCATTGGCTCGCATTGATGATCTGTTTGACCAATTGAAGGGTGCAGCTGTATTCTCCAAAATTGATTTTCGATCTGGTTATTATCAGTTGAAGGTGCAAGAGCAGAGTATTCCAAAAACTACTTTCAGAACTCGGTATGGCCACTATGAGTTTCTAGTAATGCCATTCGGGTTAACAAATGCTCCAGCTGCTTTTATGGATCTGATGAACACTATCTTCAGACCAAAGCTCGATCAATTTGTGGTGGTGTTTATTGATGACATTTTGATATATTCAAGGAATGCAGAGGAGCATGATAGACATCTGCGGATTGTACTGCAAACTTTAAGGGAGAAATAGCTATACGCCAAATTGTCGAAGTGTGAATTTTGGCTGAAAGAAATCTCCTTTTTGGGATATGTTGTGTCAGCTGAAGGGATTAAGGTAGATTCCAGCAAGGTAGAAGCTATCCTTAATTAGAAGCCACCCAGGAACATCACAGAAAATCGCAATTTTCTGGGTTTAGCTGGATATTACTGTCGGTTTGTGAAAGGATTTTCTATGTTATCTTCTCCACTAACTAAGCTGCTTCGGAAAGATGTAAAATTTCAGTGGACAGATAAATGCCAGCAGAGTTTTGATGAGTTGAATAGGTATTTGACTAAAGCTCCAGTCCTCACTTTACCTACTCCGGGTAAAGAATACACAGTTTATAGTGATGCTTCTCACAATGGGTTAGGCTGTGTACTGATACAAGATCGGAATGTCATTGCTTATGTATCACGCCAGCTGAAACCGCATGAGAGGAACTACCCACCACATGATTTGGAGCTAGCAGCTATTGTTTTTGCTATGAAGATCTGGAGACACTATTTGTATGGGGAGAAATGTTACATTTACACAGATCACAGGAGCTTGAAGTACTTAGGCACCCAGAAGGAATTGAATTTGAGGCAGAGGAGATGGTTAAAACTAATTAAAGACTATGATTGTTTAATAGACTATTAGCCAGGAAAAGCAAATGTGGTGGCTGACACCTTAAGTCGCAAGACTATGGCAAGTCTCAGAGTTTCTCCTTTGTCCATGATATATGAATTGAAAGCACAGCATGCCAGTTTAGAGATTGACGATGAGGGACAGACAGCAGTTGTATGGCATGTACAGCCAGTGTTGATTGATCAGATCAGAATGGCTGCTCAGAGTGATGATAAATATCAAAAGCTACTGAAAGAAGTCCAGTAGGGCAAGAAACCTGAATTTTCTGTGAGAGATGATGGTTTATTACTACATCAGGGTAGAGTGTGCGTTCCTAATGATGTGGAATTGAGACAAGTCATTATGAAGGAAGCACATGAGTCTCCTTTTGCTATGCACCCTGGTGGAACTAAAATGTATTGAGGGCTGAAAGAGCATTACTGGTGGATGGGTATGAAGAGAGATATAGCTGAGTTTGTTTCCAAATGCCTAACTTGTCAGCAAGTAAAGGCAGAACATCAAGTTCTAGCTGGTTTGTTACATCCTTTGTTAGTACTAAAGTGGATATTTCCACAAACGGATAACTATGGATTTTGTTACAGGACCTCTAAGGACACAGAGTAGTCATGATGCAGTATGGGTTATAGTTGACAGATTGACCAAGTCTGCTCACTTTTTGCCAGTGCGGATGGACTATAGCCTGGAAAGATTGGCCCAATTGTACATATATGAGATTGTAAAATTGCATGGAGTGCCAGTATCAATTGTGCCTGACAGAGATCCTAGGTTCACTTCTAGATTCTGGGGTAGTCTTCAGAAAGCCCTAGGAACTAGATTGAATTTCAGCACAACATTCCACCCACAGACAGATGGCCAGTCTGAGAGGGTTATTCAGATATTGGAGGATATGCTACGGGCTTGTGTGATTGAATTTGAAGGTAGTTGGGATACACACTTGCCTTTGATTGAGTTTGCTTATAACAATAGCTATCAATCAAGCATTGAGATTCCTCCATATGAAGCTTTATATGGCAGAATGTGCAGAACTCCCTTATGTTGGGATGAAATAGGTGAAAGGAAGATGATTGGACCAGAAATTGTTCAGCAGACAGAGGAAAAGATTAGATTGATCAGAGATAGACTCAAGGCTGCATCAGACCGTCAAAAGTCCTATGTTGATCTGAAGAGAAGAGATATTGAGTATGCAGTGGGTGATAAAGTATTCCTCAAAGTTTCTCCTTGGAAGAGAATTGTGAGATTTGGCAGAAAGGGGAAACTAAGTCCTCGTTTCATCGGACTATATGAGGTTCTGAAAAGAGTGGGTCCTTTGGCATATCGGTTAGCATTACCTCCAGAATTAGCAAAGATACACAATGTCTTCCATGTGTCCATGTTAAGGAGGTACAGATCTGACCCATCTCATGTACTATCAGTTGAAGACATTGAGGTAAATCCAGACCTCTCATATGAGGAAGAACCCATAAAAATTCTGGCTTATGAGGTGAAGCAGCTGAGGAATAAACAGATACACCTGGTTAAAGTGCTGTTGAACCATCATTCAGGTTAAGAAGCTACTTGGGAACGTGAAGAGGATATGAGGAGACAGCACCCACAGCTGTTCAGAGACTAATGCCAGGTAAAATTTCGAGACAAAATTTATTTAAGGGGGGGAGAATTGTAACACCCCTAAGTTCAGTAGTGCGTTCTACTGTTCCGGTGACTATTGTTGTCCGGACAGCTAGGATGCCTAGAACTACACTTTGTTATGATTGAGGAGACATAAAATAATGAAATAGAAGAAAAGAAAATACAAGAAAAATAAAGGAAAAATAATAGCAAAGAAATGTAACCAAGTTAAGCGAGCCGAGAACCCTAGCAATGGGTGACCGCACTTTTGAAGTCACGGCTTGGGTTGACTAATACTGATCGGGAACCACGGAAAATATTTTTAGGACTTAAATAGACCCCTATTGAAGTATAAATACCATAAGAAATATCAAATAAAAATTAAATAATTAGTACAAAGAAAAGTGAGAAATCGAAAAACGGACAAAACCCGGTGTTACCGAAAAATCGGGAATGCAACCCGAACAGGGGCATTGTGGTCATTTGACATCCCGAATTTTCTTTTGACATAAATGTCCATTAAAAATAAATAATATTATACTTGGAAAATATAATGAAAAATTAATTTAGGGGTACCTAATGTAAATAGTAAAAAAGGAGGGTAAATTGACTAATTATCACATTTAAACATAAAATATAATTGATTTTGTGCAGGTGGACCACTAAGGATTATAATATGTATTTAGTGGGCAGATTACTCCAGTCAACATCTTCATCTTCCTCAATTCACTCACCATTGCCGAAAATCCAAAAGCTTTCAATCCTCCCATGGCCACCCAAATGCATGGCCCTTTACACCCATTTTCAAGCTATATTTTCTTTACTTGTCTTCATTAAAAGTGTTCTATACATCATGGGCAGTAGATAGGCAGCAAGAAATGAAAGTTTTTGTGGAGTTTTGAAGAATTTCCAAAGTGGTAAGTTTGTATTTTTTATTGTTGCTTTGTTAAAGTTTATAAGAATGTTATGGGTGTTTGATTTATGGAGAAATTTTTGAGGTTTGATGTTGAATGGGGAATGTGTACTTTTGGTAGCCATGGAAACACCTTGAAGGTAGTTTATTTTTGCTTGTTAATGGTGAATTAAATGATTGATTAAATGTATATTGTGTAGGAAATTGTTTGAGTGATATATACTTAGTATATGTAAATGTGAAATGAAATTTAAAGCTTGGAAATTAATGGAATGTAAATGTACCATTATGGCAGTTTGTTAATATTTGAAGAATGCTGGAATTCATGCTTGGTTTATGGAATAATGATGTTAAAATGTGTTGGTTTTTATGGCAGTTTGAGTGCATGAATGATGGTGTGAAGTTGGACATATAAATGAGCATGAATTCGTGATTGAATTGTTGTAAATTGAGTTGGACAAATTCTGCACTTGTTGGTGCACATTGAATGTAATTGTAAGCTTCCAAAATGACCTATAATATGTTTTAAATTATGTTTAGGTTGTGGTACAACCAGAATTGGTTTAAATGTTGAGTTTGGTAAGTGTTAAAAGTGATGCTTGATGTGTATGCAAGAATTTCAATAAGGCAGTTTGAGTTTTAGGCCTAGAACTTTAAGTGTGTATCTCCAATTGGTATGAGACCAATTGGAGGTGAAATTAGGCACAAAATGTGCCAACTTTCATGAAGAGATCATACCAAAATTCTGCTTGCAAGGTAGCTTGAAAAATGACCAAATCCAAATTAAGTGTAATTGAGGTCTAAAAATTGACCATTTGGGCAGCAGCTAGTGTTTAGGCCACAACTCACTCAAAACAGGTCCAATTGACCTGAAATTTTAACCATGAATAGTTAAGACCCATGTCTACAAGTCTTATGAAGACACCAAAGCCCAGAAATGACCATAAGCAAGTCAAACAGCTTGCACAAGTTCGGGTCCAAAAACTGGCCGAACCAAAATTGACCTAAAATGACCTAAAGTGATCAATTTTGGTGCAATTTGACCAGCAATAGTAAAATGACTATAACTTGGTCTACATAACTCAGAATAACCTGAAATTTTTTCCCGCGTTCCATAAGACATAGATCTACAAGTTTGTAGTTTTGACCAAAACCCGAAAATTGAGGGAACTAGGTCGTCCGGTTAGGTCAAACTAGTATTCCGGAATCCAGCAATTTGCAAGAAAATGCAGTATACACGGAAATGAACTTGGTAACATGTACCAACCCTAAAAGACTATCGAATGTGACATGTTAGTAACATTAAAACCTAATTTACCTAGAATGCACCGAGGGTCGATATATTAGGTTGATTAAGCAAATAATAGCATTCAGTGAATTATTTATCAAACATTATCGTTAGAGACAGTTTAATTTAGTACTGAAACACTTCAAATTGTGTTTCTCAGTTAGCAAAGACTCAGGGAAAGGGAAGGAAACATTGAGTCAAGACCAGGAGACAGTTATTAGAGGCTTGTGCACAACAACTATTTCTTTTGAATTTTTCAATTGAAATGAATTATGACTATTTGTACATTATTGTTTTAAATTGTGGAAATGTGTTTGAATGGATATTTATCGCTTGAAAAGCACTTTAAATGGTTTGAAATTGTGAGAAATTGTTTGAATGATATTGATGGATACTTATTGATTGAAAAGCATTGGAAATGGTTTAAAACTATAGCTATCATGTATATTGATTGTATTCCTCGCTAGCTTGTCTAGTGGGACGAATTGAATTCCCTCTCTAGCTAAAGTATTGAGGCGTGTGCCTGTTGAGGACAAATTGGATGAGTACTCATATTTTTGCTAGCTAGCTATGTTATTCCTCATTGGTCATTGACTTTTGGGACGAATTGAACTTTGGAACATGATTAAGCTGTGTGTGATTTATTGATTTGTATTATGAGATTGTGAAATGGAGTTAAATTCTTATTGACATTCACTGTAGTTTGAATTTAATCTGTTAGTAGTATGCCCTGGAGCATATCATTTAGTATGTATCTTGTATATATTTTTATTAATAAAAGGCATTTCCACTTTTCCGTTTACATAATATATTTATGTGTAATAGAAAAGGTCCATTGATATTTTGTTAGAAATATTATTCTTAAGTTCTTAAGAATATGAGTGACTATTTCTAGCACAAAGTATCATAAATAGGTTCACAATCGAGGGTACTTCATAATAAGGACATGACTTATCCAGAAAGATTGTATTCATGTTTGTTCCCAAGTTATTTATATGAGATATAAATAAGATGGAATGGTGAGTCTCATGCCATATGACAAACATGATAGGCACTTATAAATGATAAGTAGGCCGAACCAGTGACACTTATGACAAGCACATGGAGTTTACTCTTGTCAATGTTTTGTCATAAATCATATCAGTGCATATAATCTTTAGACCTGAGATAGCACAGTTATCTTGTATATAGGTAGTTTGAGTTTGATCGCTTTCATACTTGGTGTATGGGTATATGGGCATGTGTTGGCTCCTACTAGTTATATATGGAGGTAGGTGTTGATCAAGATGGAATCTGTTCCTCTAAGTAAATAGAGATAAAATCCTATGTTCATTTAATTGTTCTTGATGTTTCAAGTTCTGGCAGACAGATAGATTTATTGAGAAAGAGTTTACGATGAGAAAAATCTTTTAATCAAGAACTGGAATTAAAAGAGAACATAATATTCATAGCAAATGGAGTTTGACATAAACCATGACTCTATCTTGAGTTGGGATTTTGTAACAGAGAGATTCTAGTGCATGGTAACATATGATTATAGGTTCATTTAAGGTAAACCTTATTACTAATTGGGTGGCCATGGCATGCTATGCTAGGTGTTAACCATGGTCTATGAGGTTCATAAAATGATTTAGAGAAATCATTTATGGTAAGAAAGAGTTCTGATGATATTAAGAGTTGATATCATGTCTCATTGCCAATTAGTGATGAGCCTAGTAAGTCACACACATACACAAGTTATCAGCTATTTAAATATGATTTAATTAATTAATTAAAGAGTTTAATTGATTAATTAAATAGGTTTGGTTTGCAATTAAATTGCAAAGTCCCTAGCATGACTTGAAACCAAATCTAGATTATTGGATGTGTAGTATAAATTAAATTTATATTTAAAGTGTTTAAAAATGAATTTAATTAATGAGAAATTAATTAATAGAGATTAATTAATTAATTTATATTTGATATAAATTAATTAGAAGAAGAAAAATAATTATTTTGGGTTGAGAACTCAAAATTTAAGACACAGGGGCATTTTGGTCATTTTGCAGTGTGACACGTGGCACCATGAGATGGTGACACATGGGATTACACATAAGCTTGCCAAATGTTTTTTAATCATGTAAGATGATTAAAATCAAAATTAAATATAGGTTTGACACTTGGCACAATGTGATTGGGTCACTTAAACCTAGAGCTAATCAAAGGGTGACATGTGGCAAGGGTTTAATGTGTTAACCTAGCTATTTAAGTGTTGTTATGAGAAAATAAAACACAACTAGCAGCCACACTCCTTTGTCACGCCACTTTGAGGGTTTTCTTCTCTTCTTCTTCATCTCTCATCAATTCAAAGAGATTAGCCATCAATCTCTTGAATTAAGAACACTAGAAATTGTTTCTAGTGTCCTGTTTACATCTTTAATCTCTTAAAAGGCAGAACTTGATTTTCTAATTAATAGAAAAAGCTTTAGAAGCTATTCAAGGGCTGCCATAGGTGTTCTTGGTGTGGACAAGCTAGAGGGACAACATTTGGTGTCCTGAAGACAAATCTCAAAGAGACATTGTAGGGCATCAAGAGGTTAGTGTAATCGTTCTTGATTTAATCTAGGGTTCTAAAATTAATCTGATTAATTTTAAAATCTTAAATGGCAAATACAGATCCAAAAACATATTAAAAGAGTTTTAATATGTTGTTTATCATTGAAATCAAATAGATAAAAATAAATCTTGCATGATGCATGTGACCCTAGGTGAAAATTTTTGAATTCAATGGTATAAACTTGTGTTTTTCACGCTTCCGTTCCTTCATAATCATGATTTGATTTATTGAAATTTATGGTGATATTGAGAAATGGAGTTTAAATTCTTGTTGACAATTACTGTCTTGAAATTAACTATGGTTTTAAGTATCCACTATTTATATGATTTATGAATTGTGATTTAAAGTTGTATTTGGTTAATGTTGTGCACTACTGAGACATTGTCTCAGGGATAGCTTTTTATTGCTGTCGCAGGTAGACAGATAGACAGGGCAGCAGACTAGGCTGCTAGTACATCCAGCAAGAGATTTTTGGGTATAATGAGTATACCACATTTTGCATTTTGTACTGTAACGTATATTCACTGTATGTATATTTTGTTCTTGGTTTGAGCAGTTGTAAATTAAAATTGTACATTGAAGTTGTAAAGTAAATTATGAGTTATTTTGACTTGTAAAAATTGTATTATATTTCTTGTATCTCAGTCTTTGAAAATTAACTGTGGATTTGAATTGAGAAATATATTGTGTTGAGAAACATGTTGGAGTTGAGATTTGAAAATATATATTAAAGTGCTTTTTATAGGTTTTCTGAAGAACTGTTTTATCCAAAATACAGATGGCACTCTGCCAAAATTTTTACAGAAATTCCAAATAATTCAAATGTGTTAGTTCTATCACTTCAATTCAAAAAGGTTTTTAACACCTGTAAATAGTGCTCACCACTGTAAAAGAAGTAAGAAAAGTTTTTAAAATCCCTTTTAGTGTATTTAATGGGTTATCAGTAGACGGAGTTGGTAATTCATTAGGTATACTACGGGATCATGTTATGCCTTACAGAGGGGTAGGGTCTGACAAAGAAGAAGAAGGACAATAAGAAAAAGAAACCTCAAATTCCTGATCCTTCTAAGAAGATAGCTAAATAGAAAGAGAAGACTAAAGTTGATGGAGGCAAAGGAAAGTGTTTCCACTACCAGCAGGATGGGCACTGGAAAAGGAACTGCCCAGAGTATTTTGCTTCTCTGAAGGATAAGAAGGATACACCTTCAAAAGGTATGTCCATATCTTGTTATTTAGATTTTGATGATACTCATAGTTCATCTATAGCTTGGGTTTTAGATACTGGTGCCAGTTCTCACATTTCTTATGATATGCAGGAACTAGCAAACAGTAACAACTTGTGTTCTCGAGATGTTAGACTCCGGATTGGCAATGGCTCAATTGTTGAAGCTTTAGCCATAGGATCTAGATTTTTTTGCATGTCTGGACATGTTTTGTGTTTGGATAATATTTTATATGTACCTGATGCTTTTAAGAACATCATTTCTATATCTAGTTTAACTAGAGATGGTTATAAATTTCAGTTCACAAATGATGTTTGCAATATTTATTTTGGAAATAAATATGTTGGCTCGGGTTATATGCATGATGGTCTTTATTATTTGGATAATAATGACAAACACAAATTGAATGCAAGTGATCTTAATGAATGCAAGGCCATGATGAAAATCAACTCAAGTTCAAAATATATTTGGCACTTAAGGTTAGGCTATGTTATAGAAGATAGCATTGCAAAACTGGAGAAAATGGTGATTCTATCCTCATTGGGTTTTGAACCTACTCCAACTTGTGAATCTTGCCTTCAAGGAAAAATGACCATATCACCCTTTGTTGGACAAGGGCTAAAAGCTGAAAATATTTTAGAGCTAATACATAGTGATGTATGTGGCCCATTTAAAGAAATGGCTAGAGGTGGTTTTCATTATTTTATTACCTTTACTAATGATAAATCAAGGTTTGGGTATTTGTATTTGATGAAATATAAATATGAATCCTTTGAAAAGTTCAAAGAATTTAAATCTGAAGTAGAAAATGAAACAGGAAAAAGTATTAAAGCTCTTCGATCAGATCGTGGAGGTGAATACTTAAGTATTGAATTTGAAGAATACTTGAAAGAGCATGGCATTGTTTCCCAACTGACTCCTCTAGGAACACCACAGCTGAATGGTGTATCCGAAAGGAGAAATCGTACCCTATTAGATATTGTACGTAGTATGATGAACTATACTGATATGCTAATCTCCTTTTGGGGATTTGCATTAGAATTAGCTTTGCATATTCTGAATAGGATTCCATCAAAATCAGTATCTTCCACACCTTATGAGATATGGCATGGAAGAAAACCAAGTCTTAAGCATGTTAAGATTTGGGGTTATCCAGCTTTTATCAAAAAGCTGAACACTGATAAATTGGAAACCAGATCAGAAAAGGGTCGATTTGTTGGATATCCAAAAGATAGTTTTAGATATTATTTTTATTTGCCTACATCACAAAAGGTTCTGGTAAGTAGAGATGCCACATTTCTTGAACAATAGTTTGTTCGAGAAGAAAACAAAGGAAGGCAAATAGAGTTAGAATTAGAGAATTTTGACCAACCAACAGATTAGATGGATATGGATCCATCTAGTCAACCTACACCTATTTATGTAACATCTACAGCTATTCCTCGTAGATCAACCAGGGTATCTCACCCACCAGTGAGATATGGTTTCCTTCATGAAGAAGAATAAGAGTTGCCTACTCATGAAGAAGTAGATTATGGAGATGATCCACTTACCTATGAAGAAGCTATATCAGATATAGACTCTTCAAAATGGATTGATGCTATGAAATCCGAGATTGATTCCATGTATAAGAATCAAGTTTGGGATCTTGTTGACCCACCTGAAGGTATTGTACCTATAGGGAATAAAAGGGTTTTCAAGAAGAAAATTGGTTCTGATGGAAAGGTAGAGACCTATAAAGCAAGGCTAGTAGCAAAAGGGTTTCGCCAAAGGCAAGGAATCGACTATGAGGAGACTTTCTCTCCTGTTGCCATGCTTAAATCAATTAGGATTCTATTAGCAATAGCTGCATACTATGATTATGAGATTTGGCAGATGGATGTCAAAACAGCTTTTCTCAATGGATACATTGAAGAAAACATTTTCATGGAACATCCTAGGGGGTTTGAATCCCAAGATGGTTCTAAAGTATGCAAACTAAAGCGATCCATTTATGAGTTAAAACAAGCTTCGAGGAGTTGGAACATCCGTTTTGATAAATCCATTAAGTCATTTGGTTTTATAAAAAATGAGGATAAACCATGTATATAAAGGAAGGTTAGTGATAGTGCCGTCACTTTCCTTATCTTATATGTGGATGACATTTTATTGATGGGTAATGACAAAGGTATGTTGACAACTGTAAAGGTATGGTTGTCAAATACATTCTCCATGAAAGACTTAGGGGAGGCAACCTATATTCTTGGGATTCGCATCTATAGAGATAGAGCGAAAAGAATAATTAGTTTATCCCAAAGTCTATACTTGAAAAAGGTGTTAAAGAGGTTTAACATGCTTGATTCTAAGAGATGATTGTTATCAGTGAGACATGGTATCTACCTTTCTAAAGAGATGTCTCCAAATACACCTGAAGAAAGAGATAAAATGGCTAGGATTCCATATGTTTCGGCTATTGAAAGTTTGATGTATGCAATGTTGTGTACTAGGCCAAATATCGCATATGTTGTTAGCTTGACTAGCAGGTATCAATCCAATCTAGGTTTGGAACACTAGATAGTTGTCAAGAATATCCTTAAGTACTTGAGAAGAACTAAGGATTTATTCTTGATATATGGAGGTGGTGACTTGCAATTGGATGGTTATACTAATTCAATAGAAACCCTCAATGCACAAGAAGGTCAATCGATAATAAAACCTCCTTTCTTTGATGGACATGATTTTCTCTATTGGAAGAATAGGATGTATTAGTTTCTTAAATTAGAATGAATGGATTTATGGGATATAATTGAAAATGGTCCCTTCATTCCTATCAAAGTAGTAGATGCTGAGCATGTGCCAAAGACAAAGGGTGAATGGAGTAAGCATGATAAGTATAAGTTTTCTTTGAATATAAGAGCTATGCATATGTTGAGAATTTCTATAAATGATTTTTCTTATGATAAAAATTCTAAATGCTCTAATGCTAAAGATATATGGGATTCTCGTGATTCTGTGTATAATTCTAACCATTATTGTCAAGTTTATGAAGTTGAGTACACCAAAAACTATTCCCCTCTTCAACAAATAGAGCAAATGCCGCAAGTGGATAACACTCATGAACAAAGCTTCAAAGAACACTCCATGATTGACATGTGCTTAATTGCTTTGGAAGATGATGAAAAAGAATTAAGAAGAACAAAAAGCATGGAATGTTCAATATTGATACACTTGTATTATATAGATATTTTTAAGCACATTTGCATACTATTTCATAGCATATAGGCAAGCAATCTCATGCATAGTAATTAATTTCATTAACTTTTGTGATTTCCATTGACAAACTCTAAATTCAATATTTTCTGCATCATTTCAGGTGTTTGGATGAAGTTCCAAGGTATAGGAGTATAAAAGAAAGCTTGGAAAAACACAAAGGGAAGAGAAGTGTTGTTGATACACTTTACACGGGTCATGTAAGCAAAGACACAGACCCGTATAACCTGCTTCCAAAGGAAAGCTGAGAAAGACCAGGAAGAAATATAGTACACAGGCCGTGTACTCAGACCCATGTAAATCATAGTAACTCGTGTAAGTCTCTGCCTGGCTAGGTTTGAATTCTCTGAAGAACAAAGGTACACGGGCTGTGTACTTGGACCTGTGTAACCAGCTGCGCCCCATGTAACCTTCTATGACATCGAGAGATGTAAACCTTTAGATCTTCAGTTAGTTACATGGCCCTAGGCCATGTAGTGATACATGGGTCATGTATCAATCGATAGCTAGGTTCCTGATTTCGCTCCAGCTGCAATTTTTAACAGATAGAAGAGACTCCTAACGCCTTAGGGACTCTGAAAACCTAACCCTAAGCCATTTAATATAAATAGAGGGTGCAGATAACAAAAAAAGGAAGAAGACAAGGGGAAATCCCAGAGCGATATAATCACTTTCTCACAGCTGTCAAGAAGAGCAGAACATTGTAGACCTTTATTTTGTGATGAGTATGTGCATTGAGGCCGCGGGAAACCCAATTATGAAAAATTATATAACTGTAAGATATAATTGGAGGCATGGAACTGAATTATTAATTTTGTTGCATGATCTTGAAAAAAAAATATGTTTTTTGGGAAATCAATTTAATTTAAATAAAATTTTATTTTGTTTAAATTTAATATGGGTAGTTCTTAAATGGACCTAGTTAAGTTCAATTGGGCCTCATGGGCTTAAGAAAGCCTAGTTAGGAATTTTAAATATGACCCATTTAATTGATTTTTAAAAATTAAAATAAAAAAATTTCTTTTTCTTTATCCCTCTCCCATACAAACTCTCTTTCCCCCTTTGGCCCCACTCTCTTCCTCACTCCCTATTAGTGCCACCCCCATTCCCTCTTTTCCTATTGGTTGGATCACTTCACCCATATTTCAACCTCACCCAAATTCCTCAATCCCAGTTGTTTAAGTTATCTGAACCCTATCACACTAGGACTTCAAACCCTACCACACCTTTTCCTCACTCCCTATTAGTGCCTTCCCCTTCCCCTCTCTTCCTATTGGTTAAAACACCTCATCCGTATTTCAGTCTCACCCAAATTCTGCAATCCTAGTTGTTTAAGTTATCTGAACTTTATCACCCTAGGACTCCAAACCCTATCACATCTCTCTCCCAAAACCCTATAAATACCCTACTGGAAAAGAAAAAAAAAAGGGAGGTGGATGAGAAGACAAAAAAAAAAAGAGAAAAAAAGGAAAAAAGAAATTAAAGAGAATAATAGTCAAAATTCTTTTAATTCTTCTTTCTTTCTAGCGATATTTCTTAAAGGTTAGTTCTTGTATTTTCTTTTTAAGACCTATGCCATGTAATGTTTAATTCTATATTCCTTGTTTTTAATTTATTTTATATGTTCATATAGATCATGTAATCATGTTTAATTTGAGGGGATACACAACTCTGTACATATTCAGTTTTTTATCTCTCATATTTTTATTATTTTTCATTATTTTCTGAATCTGTAAAAACTTTAAAAAACTTATATTCATATTCTACACAAAATTATATTAATTTTAGGCTCAAGAATCACTAAAAAAGCTTTAATATTTTATACGTTATGGCTATTTTAAAATAGGGTTCCTATAAAATCTAATTTGTAGGATACCCGTCTTGCAGAGTCCATATCTCTCTCGTTTCTTAATATTTTTGTGTAAATCTGGTGTCTAAAATTAAGTTTGGAATCTTATAAATCTTTTCCAATTAGTTTTGCATTCATATCTATTATGGTTCGTGAGTTATGAATTTTACAAAAAAGTAGTGCGATTCTATCATTAGGAAAATTTACAATTTGTGTAAATCATTTGGCTAGGGTTTTGTTTAATCTATGAATTTTATGATGTTGTACACTATTTCAGCTATCTTCTGTACTGTTTTCATGATTTTTAGGTATGTGTAACTATTTTTCAAAAATCAAATTTCTTGCTACTATCAATCTGCCATAATCTGAGAATTGTATATTTATGTATGTTCTTGTGTGTTCTTGGGTTTTAATTTATATTTGATCTATTTTTCTGTAACTTTTTTTTAATTCAAGATATGTTATGAACTACTTGGATCATGTTAGAAGACTTAGACTATTAGTTAGTTATAGTTGATTAGGAATTTTAACCCCTTTATGAGACTAAGTTAGAATCAATGTGAATTATTATTAGTATTTTCTTATTTTCTTTATTTTCTTTAGTTTTTTTATTCTTTTATTATAAATAAAATTGGTAAGTAGCCCTAAAGTAAGTACCAAAGAGGGCATTTGTGTGGAGCTTATGTGGTGCTAAACGGAAGTAAGCTAGGGATATCATTGCTATACTAGAAGAGAATATTATTTTTTAAGGGTTGCTTGCCCTAATAGCAACTGCAATTACTAACAAGCAAGTAATCGTAAATTCCTAGAATAACCATTGGCATGAAATTATAGTAATAATATAATTTTTATTTGGTAAATTAAAAATAATTTTGATTTTAATTTAACTGACTTTTGCATGTAATTAATTTAAATAAATACTTTGTAAATTAAAATTAATATTGTTTGTAAATTAAACTAACCTTGGCATATAAAATAAATTTAATTTAATACTTGCTAATAATAAAATAAATTTTTACGTTAGAAATCTTTATTAGCATGTGATTGTTTGGGCCTTATGTGATATTAGAATAAATTACACATGTACATAATTAACTTAGTTCGATTATCCTTAGGGTAACTTGGCGAATATTAATTAAGTAGGTTAAATAGAAACTTAGGGTTATTTGAAATTGAATTTATTTGTAAATTAAATTCTCAATAATAAAATTAATTTTAGTCATCTAGTAAATATCATTTAAATAATTAGCAACCCCATAGATAGGAATTACTTGTGCATAAAAATTGTTTGTAAACAACAACCTTTTTGTGAATTACTTGCATGTGTAGGATTAGAATTTCATTTTTAGGATAAAGTTTAATAAAGGAATAATAAAAAAGATTTCTAGAAATATTACTAGAGGACTGGCACTCGAATTAATGAAGTTAGACCAAGTGTAAGGGGTGCCTAACACCTTCCCCTTACGTACTCACTATCTCGAATCTAGACATTGGGCTATGGTAATGATTGTTATGGAAACTCTTCAAGGAGTAAGTTGCCATCTATGACCCTTGGAAGAAACACTAAATATGTCCTGGTTTTTACCTGAGTGTCGACTCCTGTCTATCTATGCCTTCATGGCATAAATCCTTAGTATTGTGGTAGTGTTATGGGAAGACGGTAATTACCAGTGATTTGATTCTATTAGGATTGTATGAAGTGCATGTCTAGGAAATGTTGTCTAAGAAGGTGGTACTTAAGTGAGAACATTGTGACTCCACTATCTTTCCTGGGCATTACCTGATGCATTTTATATAGTTCTAGTGGATGATATTTCGCCTCATGCCCCCCCCCCCCCCCTCTTACAATTTGGCAACTCCACTGGGGACTAAATGGATAGTTACTCCAGCATGTTTTTATTTGTAATATCCTCACTTACGTAGTCGGTATGTTCTATTATACTGACGGCTGATGTCTATCCGGACAGCCAAAAGGACAAGCGGCCTGAGTATAGAAAACTAGAATATGGACAGTCGGAATACAGAAAGCTAAAAAGTCTGGAATTACGTTTTGGTGATAGTGAGGAGACATAAAATGATGGAATACAAGGTAAGAAAATATAAGAAAAATGAAGAGAAAATAAAAGAGATGAAATGTGATTAAGTTAAACGAGCCGAAACCATAGCGATTGGGTGACCACACAGGGAAGTTACGGTGAGGATCGATGACTAGCCCTGGACTACGGGGAATCCTAGGAAATATTTTCGAGACCTAATTAAAGGTCTACTGAGGTGTAATTGACATTAGAATTATCAAAGAAAAATTAATGAATTAGTACAAATAAAAAAATGAAAAATTAAGAAACCAATAAAAAACGATGTTACCGAAAAATTGGGAATACAAACCGAATAGGGGCATTTTGGTCAATTGACACCTAGAGTTGACTTTTGACCTAAATGTCCATGAAATATAAGTAGTATTAAAATTTGAAAATGTCATGAAAATAAGAAGTTTTATACATAATGTAATTAAAAGAAATTGTAGGGACATAATTGAAATAACTATAAGTTTAATTATACTAATATTAATCTAAAGTGAGTGGCATATATTATATTCATAAATCTTAATTAGTGGAGCATTATGGACATGTAAAAGCACTAAGTGGATAGATTTTATAAGGAAAACAATTCACTTTCTTAAATTCCACTTCCATGGCTGAATATGGGTCTCCATTTTTCCTCCATGAGAATTCATCATGCAAGCTTCAATCCTCCCCCATTTTCAACTTAAAACTCAAGGTTCTGCCGAAAATTGAATAGTGTCCCTACATGCATTTTTTTACACAATTTCTTTAATTCTTAGTTTAATTCCTAGTTTTAATCAAGAATTAAAAGATAAAAAAAGACTCTAGCACTAGCCTTGTTTGATGAAATTTCTAAACTTGTAAAAGTCTTCCTTTTCTCTTCCTTTTTGCTGCCTCAAGCTTGCTCTAGTTGCAAGGATGAATTTTAGTGAAGCAAGCTAGTGGTTTTATGGTGAAATGGAGAGGGAAATGAAGCTTTGGTTGAGAATCAATGGAGAGAGAGAGAAGTGAGGTTTCAGCTGGTTGAGGAAGGAAGATGAAAACTGATTTTTTTTTTTTTTCATTTCTGCCCATTTAACTCATTTTAAGTGACTTATAGCCATGTGTCACAATGTGATTGGATAAAAGTGTTTTAATGACATCATAATGATGTCAAAATTCCTATTTTATTCATTTTCTTTCCTTTTTCTTTTCTACTCATTTTCAATTCAATTTTTAACAATATTTATTCACATTTTATGTCATAATAATTATTTACTTAATTGGACAAGTAGGCCAAAAATCATATCTGAAGACGAAATGACCAAAATGCCCTCTATTTGGCTTATTGAGCCAAAATCGTCTGTACCGATCTAAAAATTTTTCTAAGCCTGTTCTTGGCATTCTAATACCATCGAAACCTCAATGACTTTTCTCTGGAGTCTAAAAAATGAAGGAGCGGAAGCATGAAAAGCACAAGTTTATATCATTGAATTCAAAAATTTTTCACCTAGGGTCATATGCATCATGCAAGATTCATTTTTATCTATTTGATTTCAATGATAAACAGCATATTAAAACTCTTTTAATATGTTTTGGATCTACATTTGTCATTTAAGATTTTAGAATTATTCAGATTAATTCATTAGACCCCTAGATTAGATCAAGAATAAGTGCACTAACCCTTCGATGCACTGCAATGTGTTTGGCACCTTTGGGATGTGTCTTAGGACACCAGATGTTGTCCCTCTAGCTTGTCCACACCAAGATCACCTATGGCAGCCCTTAAACAGCTTCTAAAGCTTTTTTTATGAATTAGAAAATCAAGTTTTGCCTTTTGATAGATTACAGATGTAAACAGGATACTAGAAACAATTTCTAGTATTTTTAATTCAAGAGATTGTTTGCTAATCTCTTGGAATAGATGAGAGATGAAGAAGAAGAGAAGGGATAGCAGCCAAGGGTGGCGGCACAAAGAGAAGAATGGCAGCTTGTTATGTTTGTTCTTTCATCCTTACACTTATATAGCTAGGTCACCACTTAAAACTCTTGCCACTTGTCACCTTATGATTGTGCCAAGTGTCAAACCTATATTTAATCTTAATTTTAATCATCTTACATGAATAAAAGACATTTGGCAAGCTTATGTGTAGTGCCATGTGTCACCATCTCATGGTGTCACATGTCACCCTGTGAAATGACCAAAATACCCTTGTGTCTTAATTTTGAGTTCTCAATCCAAAATAATTATTTCTCTTCTTCTAATCAATTTATATCAAATATAAATTAATTAATTAATCTCTATTAATTCATTTCTCATTGATTAAATTCATATTTAAACACTTTAAATATAAATTTAACTTATACTATACATCCAATAACCTAGACTTGGTTTCAAGTCATGCTAGGGACTTTGCAATCTAATTGCAAACCAAACCTATTTAATTAATCAATTAAACTCTTTAATTAATTAATTAAATCATATTTAATTTGATGATTACTTGTGTGTGTGTGTGACTTACTAGGCTCATCACTAATTGGCAATAAGACATGATATCAACTCTTAATATCATCAGAACTCTTTCTTACAGTAAATGATTTCTCTAAATCATTTTATGCCCTTCATAGACCATGGTTAACACCTAGCATAGCATGCCATGGCCACCCAATTAGTAATAAGGTTTACCTTAAATGAACCTATAATCATATGTTACCATGCACTAGAATCTCTCTGTTACAAAATCCTAATTCGAGTTGGAGTCATGGTTTATGTCAAACCTCATTTGCTATGAATATTATGTTCTCTTTTTATTCCAATTCTTGATTAAAAGATTTTTCTCATTAGAAACTCTTTTCTGATTAGATGTCCTGGCCAGGAACTTGAAACATCAATAACAATTAAATGAACATAGGATTTTATCCCTATTTACTTAGAGGAACAGATTCTATCTTGATCAACACCTGCCTCTATATATAACTAGTAGGAGCCAACACATGCCCATATACCCACACACAGTACAAGTATGAAAGTAGTATCAAACTCAAGCCACCTATATATAAGATAACGGTGCTATCTCAGGTTTAAAGATTATACGCACTGATATGATTTATGGCAATGCATTGACAAGTGTAAACTCCATGTGCTTGTCATAAGTGTCACTGGTTCAGCCTACTTATCATGTATAAGTGCCTATCATGTTTGTTATATGGCAGGAGACTCACCATTCCATCTTATTTACATCTCATATAAATAACTTGGGAACAAACATGATTACAATCTTTCTGGATAAGTCATGTCCTTATTGTGAAGTATCCTTGATTGTGAACTTATTTATGATATTTTGTACTAGAAATACTGTCACTCATATTCTTAACAACTTAAGAATAGAATTTCTGAAAAAAATATCAAAGGACCTTTTCTATTACACATAAATGTATTATGTAAACGGAAAAGTGAAAATGCCTTTTATTAATAAAAGATGTACAAGATATATACTAAATGATATGCTCTAGGGCATACTACTAACAATCTCCCACTAGCACTAGAGCCATTCATTACAATATCTTAGACCCATCTTCTCAAGATGTCCGTCTAACTGAGTCTGTGACATAAGCTTAGTAAATGGATCAGCTGGATTTTTAGCTGATGCTCTTTTCTGCATGGCAACATCGCCTCGTCCAACTATTTCTCTGATAATGTGGTATCGCCTTTCTATGTGTTTAGATTTCTGGTGAGACCGGGGTTCCTTAGCCTGTATGACTGCTTCATTGTTGTCACAGTGAAGTGGAACTGCTGACTCAATGGAATCAGCAGTTCTGTCACGAACTTGTATACTACTACAAGTTCTGTCACTAACTTCTTTATCCAAATAGCTTCCTTTGCAGCATCTGATGCAGAATATACTCAGCCTCGGTAGTGGAATATGCATTCGTACTCTGTTTGGAACTCTTCCAACTGACTGCACCTCCATTACAAATGAACATATATGCAGAGGTAGACTTTTTATTATTGATATCTAACTGAAAATCAGAATCAGTATAACCATCCAATTGTAAGTCTCCACCTCTATATATCAAGAATAAATCCTTAGTTCTTCTCAAGTACTTAAGGATATTCTTGACAGCTATCTAGTGTTCCAAACCTGGATTAGATTGATACATGCTAATCAAACTAACAGCATATACGATATCCGGCCTAGTACACAACATTGCATACATTAAACTTCCAATAGCTGAAGCATATGGAATCATGGCCATTTTATTTTTTTCTTCAGGTGTTTTTGGAGACATCTCTTTAGAAAGGTGGATACCATGTCTCACTGGTAACAATCCTCTCTTGGAATCAAACATGTTAAATCTTTTTAACACCTTTTCCTCGTATAGATTTTGGGATAAACTAATTATTCTTTTCGCTCTATCTCTATAGATGAGAATTCTAAGAATATAGGTTGCCTCACCTAAGTCTTTCATGGAGAATGTATTTGACAACCATATCTTTACAGTTGTCAACATACCTGTGTCATTACCCATCAACAGTATGTCATCCACATATAAGACAAGGAAAGTAATAGCACTGTCACTAACCTTCTTATATACACATGGCTCATCCTCATTTTTTGATAAAACCAAATGACTTAATGGCTTCATTAAAACGGATGTTCCAACTCCTCAAAGCTTGTTTCAACCTATAAATGGATCGCTTTAGCTTACATACTTCGAAACCATCTTGGGATTCAAAACCCCTTGGTTGTTCATTTAAAATGTTTTCTTCAATGTATCCATTGAGAAAAGCTATTTTGACATCCATCTGCCAAATCTCATAATCATAGTATGCAGCTATTGCTAATATAATCCTAATTGATTTAAGCATGGCAACAGGTGAGAAAGTCTCCTCATAGTCGATTCCTTGCCTTTGGCGAAACCTTTTCGCTACTAGCCTTGCCTTATAGGTCTCTACTTTTCCATCAGAACCAATTTTCTTCTTGAAAACCCATTTGTTCCCTATAGGTACAATACCTTTAGGTGGGTCAACAAGATCCCAAACTTGATTCTTATACATGGAATCAATCTCGGATTTCATAGCATCAATCCATTTGGAAGAGCTTATATCTAATATAGCTTCTTCATAGGTAAGTGGATCATCTCCATGATAAACTTTTTCATGAGTGGACAACTCTTGTTCTTCTTTATGAAGGAAACCATATCTTACTGGTGGGTGAGATACCCTGGTTGTTCTATGAGGAACAGCTGTAGATGTTTCATTAATAGGTGTATGTTGACAAGATGGATCTATATCCATCTGATCTGTTAGTTGGTCAGAATTCTCCAATTCTAACTCTATTTGCCATCCTTTGCCTCCTTCTTAAACAAACTGTTGTTCAAGAAATGTGGCATCTCTACTTACCACAACCTTTTGTGATGTAGGCAAATAAAAATAATATCCAAAACTATCATTTGGATATCCAACAAATCGACCCTTTTTTTATTTGGTTTCCAATTTATCAATGTTCAGCTTTTTGATAGAAGCTGGACAACCCCAAATCTTAACATGCTTAAGACTTGGTTTTCTTCCATGCCATATCTCATAAGGTGTGGAAGATATTGATTTTTATGGAATCCTATTCAGAATATGCAAAGCTAATTCTAATGCAAATCCCTAAAAGGATATTGGCATATCAGTATAGCTCATCGTACTACGTACCATATCCAATAAGGTACGATTTCTCCTTTCAGATACACCATTCAGCTGTGGTGTTCCTAGAGGAGTCAGCTGGGAAATAATGTCGTGCTCTCTCAAGTATTCATCAAATTTAGTACTCAAGTATTCACCTCTATGATCTGATCGAAGAGCTTTAATACTCTTTCTTGTTTGATTTTCTACTTCAGATTTAAATTCTTTAAACTTTTCAAAGGATTCATGTTTGTATTTCATCAAATACAAATACCTAAACCTCGATTTATCATCAGTAAAGGTAATAAAATAATGAAAACCACCTCTAGCCATTTCTTTAAATGGACCACATACATCACTATGTATTAGCTCCAAAATATTTTTAGCTCTTAGCGCTTGTCCAACAAAGGGTGATCTGGTTATTTTGCCTTGAAGGCAGGATTCACAAGTTGGAGTAGGTTCTGAACCCAATGAGGATAGAATCCCCATTTTCTCCAGTTTTGCAATCCTATCTTCTGCCACATGACATAACCTTAAGTGCCAAATATATTTTGAACTTGAGTTGATTTTCACCATGGCATTGCATTCATTTTGTGTTTGTCATTATTATCCAAATAATAAAGACCATCATTCATATAACCTAAACCAACATATTTATTTCCAAAATAAATATTTCAAACATCATCTGTGAACTGAAATTCATAACCATTTCTAGTCAAACTAGATATAGAAATGATGTTTTTAAAAGCATCAGGTACTTATAAAATATTATCCAAACACACAACATGTCCAAACATGTAAAAAGATTTAGATCCTATGGCTAAAGCTTCAATAGTTGAGCCATTGCCAATTCGGACTCTAACATCTCGAGAACGCAAGCTGCTACTATTTGCTGGTTCCTGCATATCATAAGAAATGTGAGAACTGGCACCAGTATCTAAAACCCAAGCTGTAGATGAACTATGAGTATCATCAGCATCTAAATAACAAGATATGGACATACCTTCCGAAGGTATATCCTTCTTGTCCTTTAAAGAAACTAGATACTCTAGGCAGTTCCTTTTCCAGTACCTATCCGTCTGGCAGTGGAAAAACTTTCCTTTGCCTCCATTAGCTTTAGTCTTCCCTTTCTGTTTAGCTATTTTCTTGGAAGGACTAGGAATCTGAGGTTTCCTTTTCTTATTGCCCTTCTTCTTATTGGACTTTCTAGCAGAAGAAGATGCAATCAAAGCTACCTCTTTTCCTTTATTGCCCGACATATTCTTTTGGGCAATAACCAGCATATTGAGTAAACCAGCCAAGGTGCATTCCTGCTTAGTCATATGGAAATTTGTCACAAAATTTCCAAATGACTCAGGAAGAGACTAAAGGATCAAATCCATCTGCAGCTGGAAATCCATGTTAAAGTCAAGATGTTCCAGCTGCTTAATTAGTTGAATCATCTTGTGGACATGATCCCCAATGTTTTGTCCCTCAGACATCCTCATGCGGAATAGCTATCTAGATATCTCATACTTAGCATTCCTGTTGTGCTCACCATATAACTCTTATAGGTGAAGGAGGATCTCACTCGAACTCTACATGTTCTCATGCTGCTTCTGTAACTCATTACTCATGGAAGTAAGCATGTAACACGTAGCTCTCATATCATGTTCCTTCCACTTATCCAAAGTTTTATGTTCCTCTTGAGTGGCCTCTGGAGGTAAGGGACCAGGAACATTTGAGCCTATAACATATCCTATATGTTCAAGGTTCAAGACAAGTTTCAAATTTCTTAGCCAATCAGATAAATTAGGTCTTGTCAACCTATTGCGATCAAGTATGCTTGTAAGGATATTGGATGCTGGTGGTTGTTCTGTGCTCATTATTATCAGAAAATTAACTATAGAAAATAACCAGATTAATTAGTAAATGTATCATGTAATTAATCAAAATGATTATGGTCTTTTAATAAAATTGGTCCTCCCATTAACTTAGCGAATCCTACACTTCCAAAGTAGAAAATGGAATTCCTAGTTGGATGGATTTCTAGTGGATGATTGAATTTTTATAATCCTATCGATCATCCTCAGGCACATCCATTATTGGAATAACAATAAATTATTAGTGAGCAACTCTTTGCTCATCACATCTCATGTGAGGTTCAATCCTTTACCTAGCCCCTAATGCTCAAAATCTCAGGCAAATCCATTATCGACTTATCTTACATTAGTTAAGTTGATCCCATTGAGCCAGTAAACATGCAAATAATTTTAATGTCCTCAACCACATCCATTATTGGCCACCAAACCATTTATATATTTACAACATCTCATGCTTAACAATTATTCTTAAGAAAATCTCTTAAATTAATTGCATCATATGCAACTATTTAAAATTTCTTAAAATAATTGCCCCAATGGAGGGCCCATGTTATAATTACTTTAAATATAGCATATCCAGCTTAATCATTTGTTTGAAAGATTTTGTGGTCGTCCTAATTACTATTATGGTCTCACTTTGCACATTATCCAATTAGCATGCATATATCATATAATTGCATACATTCCCATACGTCTCATGCATTCATGAATAATAATAAATATGGTATGATCATAAACTTTATAAGGGATTCAATTCTGAGCCACCAATAATTGAATCAGGGCATTCCTAGGTGCATTTCATTCATTCATTTTACAAGAGTTGCTGAAGGAGTACATAATCAACACTTGATCTTGAATTCCTCCCACTAGTCCCACCAATGCTCTTGACCTCCTTGATCTTCTTGCAATCCAATTACATAGTAATCCTTGGCATACCAAGGCGAATTTATAAGAACTAAATAAATGAAATTACAACCCAAAATTATTACAACCTTAATAATACATGCTCAAAAATAAATTAAAATAAATTAATTAATTTACAACCGAAAGAAAACATAAAAGAAATAAATCCAATCACATTGGTCTTTTATACTCCATGATCATCTATCATGCATATCACTATTTAACAATTAAATAAAACATACATACTTAAAATAAATTGAATATCTCATATTTAACTTAAAAATCTAGATTTGAATATGATTCAAATAAATTTAAAAATTCATATTTGAATCACATTCAAATAAATTTAAAAATTCAGATTTAAATCATATTCAAACAACTTTAAAAATTTAGATTTGAATCATATTCAAACAGCTTTTAAAATTCAGATTTGAATCACATTCAAACAACTTTAAAAATTCAGATTTGAATATGATTTAAACAACTTTAAAAATTCAGATTTGAATCACATTCACATAACTCTAAAAATTCAGATTTGAATCACATTTAAACAAGTTTTAAAATTCAAATTTGAATCACATTCAAATGATTTTTAAAATTCATACATGAATCAAAATTTAATTGTGTGATTAAAACACCTAATTAAACACTCTAATTAGTCATGGGCCTAATTATGGGCCTTGGAACAAAGCCCACAAACATACACAAATAGCCATACGCATGGTTGAATCAATCAAACCATGCGTATGGTGGTGTAGTTCATCAAGCCTCCACCTTTGTTGGTCCAACCAGCAATGGATCTATCATCTCATGATCAAACCACACAATTAAATTATATAATCAACGATGTCAATGGCAAATATTGTCACACCTACCCCTCTGTAAGGCATAACATGGTCCCGTAGTATATGTAATGAATTACCAAACTTCGCCTATTGATAGCTCATTAAATACACTACAAGGGATTTTCAAACTTTTCTCACTTCTTTTTACAGTGGTGAGCACTATTGATAGGTGTTAAAATTTTTTTTTTTTTAACTGAAGTGGAACTAAATAACACATTTGAAGTATTAATAATTTCTATAAAATTTTGGCAAAGTGCCATCTGTATTTTAAATAAAATAGTTCTTCAAAAACCTGTAAAAAGAACTTCCAATATATTTCTACAATCCCAAACTCCAATAAATTTTTTCAACACAATAAATTTCTCAACATTATCAACTCAGTTCAACAATTAATTTTCCAGTGTTTCCAAAAGCTGAGATAAGATAAATATATCACAATATTAATTTACAATTTTAATTTACAACTGCTCAAGATCAAGTACAATATATACATACAGTGCACATACATTACAACAAAAACTACACAATATGGTACACTCGATACACCCGGCGAAATCTCAAAATGTGGCACAAGCAGCTTACTCTGATGCTCTATCCGTCTGTCTACCTGCGACAGCAATGAAAAAGCTATTGCTGAGCTAATGTCTTAGTGGTGCACAACATTAAAAAAATACAATTTAAAACTATAAACCATAAATCATATGAACTGTGGACACTTAAAATCATAGTTGAATTCAAAAGACAGTGAATGTCATAAAGAATTAAACTCCATTTCACAATATCACAATAAATATCAATAAATCACACACACAGCTTAATCATGATTCCATAGTCCAATTCATCCCAAAAGCCAATGGCTAATAAGGAATAACATAGCTAGCTAGCAATAATATGAGTATTGATTCTATTCGTCCTCAACAGGCACACACCTCAACACTTCAGCCAGAGAGGGAATTCAAAGTTAATTCGTCCCACTAGACAAGCTAGTGAGGAATTTAATCAATATACATGATAGCTGTGGTTTCAAACAATTTAAAATATTTTTCAAGCAATAAGCATCCATCAAATATCATTCAAACAATTTTTTACAATTTAAACAATAACAAACAATTTGTCATAATTCATTTCAATTGAAAATTCAAAAGAAATAACTGTTGTGCACAAACCTCTGATAAATGCCTCTTGGCCCTGACACAGTGTTTTCTTCCCCTTCCCTGAGACTTTGCTAACTGAAACACACAATTTGAAGTGTTTCAATACTCATTTAAACTGTCTCTAACAATAAGGTTTAATAATTAATTTATTTAATTTTGTTATTTTCCTTCGTCGACCTAAAATGTTGACCCTCAATGCACTCTAGGTGAATTAGGTTTAATGTTACCAATATGTCACAATTTGCATTTCAATATGCTACCAATATAATGCAACTTACCATTTTTACAAGTTGGCATTTATTGCCAAATTATTTCAAACATCATTATATTTAATGTCAAGTCTCAATTTTTGTGTGCTAGATTGGTCTAGCTTAAAGTCCTATTTCTCTTGGTTTTTAGCTTTTGGTCAAAGAAGCAAAATTGTAGATTTATGTCTTATTTCAGGTACTTCTGAGTTGTATAGAGCAAGATATGGTCAATTTACTAAAGCTAGACAGATTACACTAAAATGGTAACTTTAGGTCATTTTTAGGTCATTTCTAGTTCTAACAGTTTTTATACCTGAATTTGTGCAAGCTATTTGACTTACTTATGATCCTTTATGGGTTTTGGTGTCTTCATAAGAATTGTAGCTTTATATCTAATCTATTTTTGGTAAAAATTTCAGGTCATTTGGACCTGTTTTGAGTGAGGTATGGCCAAAACACTAACTGCTGCCCAAATGGTCAATTTTCAGGTTTGCAAAGTCACTAATCCGGATTTGGTCATTTTTCAAGTCACTTTCTGGACAGAATTTAGGTAGGCTTTCTTCATGAAAGTTGGCACATTTTGTGCCTAGTTTCACTTTCAATTGGCCTCATACCAATTGGAGTCACACACATAGGGTTATAGGCCCATTTGCATACTGCCATCTACATGCCTTTCAAACACCAAACCAACACACATTTAACAACTATCTCCTTACTTCTCCATACCATTCTGCATTTGGCACTAACCAAAACCATTCAATTCTCTACATTATAGGTCAACTTGGACAGAATATAACCACTTCCAAAATACACCAAATGCAGTCACAATTCACAAGTTCAATCCCAATAATATATACACGTAAATACTTCTAATTATCACATATACTTCCATTAACAATTTGCCTACCTTATCACTATTGTCCACACACATATATGCTGCCATTTTTTTGTACAATATTTCAACAATATTTCATGAACGTAAACACTTCAATCTTCATCATGAGGCTGCCAAAAATTTACACATACATATCAACTTCCATTTTCACTTTTCAAGCTTAAAATTCAAACTTCACACATAGAATTCAACTTCAATACAATTAAACATTTAAATCAACATCCTAAACTACCATTTAAATACAAAAATAAGCTATACATGGTGAGGTTCCATGGCTACCAAAATGGTCCATCCCCAAAAATTCATCAAACCTCAAACTTCTTCCATAATTCAACTACCCACAACCTTAGTTATACTTTTAATGAAACAAGGATTGAAAATAACCACTTACCTCTTTTGGACTTCTTCAAAACCTCACCAAAACTTATCTTTCTTGCTCCAAGTATGCTGCCCAAGGTATGGTGGTCAAGTTTAATGAAGACAAGTAGAAGAAATTTGGTTTGAACATAGGTGGAGTGTACCTTGCATGTGGGCGGCCATGGATGACCCTTGGGAGAATTTTGATTGGTGTGGTTTCTGAAGGTTGAAGATGAAGTTTAACCTCCCCAAATGTTAAATAAGGTGTCCCGCAATGTAAGTTAGTGGAGCACTAACTTTAGGAAATAGTTTATTTATTCAAAGTTTCCAAATTCCCACATTTACCTCATTTCTTTGACTATTTAATTTATGTACCACCCTTTTAATTTTCATGACATTTTCAAAGTTTAATATCATTTTTTTTAATGGAAATTTAGGTCAAAAGACAACTCGGGGTGTCAAATGACCACAATGCCCCTATTCGGGTTCCATTCTCGATTTTTCGGTAACACCGAGTTTTGTCGTTTTCTCTATTTCTCGTTTTTCTTTGTACTAATGAATTAATTTTTCTTTGATATTTCTAATAACATTTATACTTCAACAAGTCTTTAATTATGTCTCGAAACTAAATTCTGAGGGTTTCCTGTAGTCCTGGGGTCGGCTATTGCCTACGCCATAACTTTCCCGTGCGGTTACCCATCGCTACAGTGTGGCTCGTTTAACTTGGTTACATTTCATTGCTATTATTTTTTCTTTGTTTTTCTTGTATTTTCTTTTCTTGTATTTTATTATTTTACGTCTCCTCACTAACATTTAAATGTAGTTCTAGGCATCCTAGCTGCCCAGACAACACTGGTTACTGAAACAGTAGAACGCATTACCAGACATAGGGGTTTTACAAATATAGTGGCTCTGATACCAATTGAAGGAGTGGAAGCATGAAAAACACAAGTTTATGTCATTGAATTAAAAAATTTTTCACCCAGGGTTACATGCATCATGCAAGATTCATTTTTATCTATTTGATTTCAATGATAAACAGCATATTAAAACTCTTTTAATATGTTTTGGATCTAGATTTGCCATTTAAGATTTTAGAATTAATCAGATTAATTCATTAGAACCCTAGAATAGATCAAGAATAAGTGCACTAACCTTTTGATGCACTGCAGTGTGTTTGGCACCTTTGGGATGCGTCTTAGGAGTTCAGATGTTGTCCCTCTAACTTGTCCACACCAAGATCACCTATGGTAGCCCTTGAACAGCTTCTTAAGCTTTTTCCATGAATTAGAAAATCAAGTTTTATTTTTTGAGAGATTACAGATGTAAACAGGGCACTAGAAACTATTTCTAGTATTTTTAATTCAAGAGATTGTTTGCTAATCTAATAGAATAGATGAGAGATGAAGAAGAAGAGAAGGGAGAGCAGCCAAGGGTGGCAGCACAAGGAGAAGAATGGCAGCTTGTTATGTTTGTTCTTTCATCCTTACACTTATATAGCTAGGTCACCACTTAAAACCCTTACCACATGTCACCATCTGATTGGCTCCAGGTTTAATTGACCCAATCACATTGTGCCAAGTGTCAAACATATATTTAATCTTAATTTTAATCATCTTACATGATTGAAAGATATTTGGAAAGCTTATGTGTATTGCTATGTGTCACCATCTCATGGTGCCATATGTCACCCTGTGAAATGACCAAAATACCCTTGTGTCTTAATTTTGAGTTCTCAACCTAAAATAATTATTTCTCTTCTTCTAATCAATTTATGTCAAATATAAATTAATTAATTAATCTCTATTAATTAATTTCTCATTAATTAAATTCATATTTAAACACTTTAAATATAAATTTAACTTATACTATACATCTAATAACCTAGATTTGGTTTCAAGCCATGCTAGGGACTTTGCAATCTAATTGCAAACCAAACCTATTTAATTAATCAATTAAACTCTTTAATTAATTAATTAAATCATATTTAATTTCGTGATTACTTGTGTATGTGTGTGACTTACTAGGCTCATCACTAATTGGCAATAAGACATGATATCAACTCTTAATATCATCAGAACTCTTTCTTGTAAAAAATGTTTTCTCTAAATCATTTTATGCACCTCATAGACCATGGTGAACACCTAGCATAGCATGACATGGCCACCCAATTAGTAATAAGGTTTACCTTAAATGAACCTATAATCATATGTTACCATGCACTAGAATCTCTATGTTACAAAATCCCAACTCGAGTTGGATTCATAGTTTATGTCAAAATCCATTTGCTATGAATATTATGTTCTCTTTTAATTCCAATTCTTGATTAAAATATTTTTCTCATCAGAAACTCTTTTCTGATTAGATTTCCTGGCTAGGAACTTGAAACATCAAGAATAATTAAATGAACATAGGATTTTATCCCTATTTACTTAGAGGAATAGATTCCATATTGGTCAACACCTACCTCCATCTATAACTAGTAGGAGCCAACACATGCCCATATACCCATACACAGTATAAGTATGAAAGCAGTATCAAACTCAAACCACCTATATATAAGATAACTGTGCTATCTCAAGTCTAAAGATTATATGCACTGATATGATTTATGACAATGCATTGACAAGAGTAAACTCCATTTGCTTATCATAAGTGTCACTGGTAAGGCCTACTTATCATGTATAAGTGCCTATCATGTTTGTTATATGGCATGAGACTCACCATTCCATCTTATTTATATCTCCTATAAATAACTTGGGAACAAACATAATTACAATCTTTCTGGATAAGTCATGTCCTTATTGTGAAGTATCCTCGATTGTGAACCTATTTATGATACTTTGTACTAAAAATACTGTCACTCATATTCTTAACAACTTAAGAATATAATTTCTAACAAAATATCAATGGACCTTTTCTATTACACATAAATATATTATGTAAACAGGAAAGTGAAAATGCCTTTTATTAATAAAAGATGTACAAGATACATACTAAATGATATGCTCTAGGGCATACTCAACTCAACTCAACTCAACTAAGCATTTATCCCAAAAATTTGGGGTCGGCTATATGGATTCGCTTTTTCCACTCTGAACGATTTTGGGTTAAATCCTCAGAAATGTGTAATGCTTCTAAGTCATGTTGTACTACTCTCATCCAAGTCAATTTAGGTCTACCCCTTTTTTCCTTTCTATCCTCTAACCTAATGTGCTCAACTTGTCTAACTGGAGCCTCCGTATGTCTACGCTTCACATGGCCAAACCACCTCAATCTCCCTTCTCTCAACTTATCTTCAATTGGCACCACTCCTACCTTTTCTCTAATACTTTCATTACGGACTTTATCTAGTCTAGTATGGCCACTCATCCACCTTAACATTCTCATCTCTGCAACTCTTATCTTAGATGCATACGACTCTTTCAGTGCCCAACACTCACTACCATATAACATAGCCATCGTATGGTCAGACGGTAAAATTTTCCTTTTAATTTATTGGGAATCTTATGATCACATAAAACTCCCGTGGCACGTCTCCACTTCAACCATCCGGCTTTAATCCTATGACTAACATCCTCCTCACATCCCCCATCTACTTGAAGGACTGAGCCTAGATATTTAAAGTGATTACTTTGGGACAGTACCACTCCATTCAAACTAACTCCTTCCCTATCACCAGTTTGGCCTTCACTGAACTTGCAATGCATGTATTCTGTCTTCGTTCTACTTAACTTAAAACCCTTTGACTCTAGAGTACTTCTCCAAAGTTCTAGCTTCCTATTGACTCCTTCTTGTGTCTCATCTATCAGAACAATATCATCCGCAAACATCATGCACCAAGGAATACTCTCTTGTATATGTTTCGTCAGTTCATCTAAAACTAATGTGAAAAGGTAAGGGCTTATGGCTGATCCTTGGTGCAATCAAATTGAGATCGAAAAATCTCTTATGTCCCCTCCCACTGTGTACACAATAGTAGTTGCTCCTTCATACATATCTTTTAATACTTGTATGTACCTAATAGATACCCTCTTTTGTTCTAACACATTCCATAAGACCTCTCTTGGAGCACTATCATAAGCCTTCTCCAAATCAATAAAAACCATGTGTAGATCTTTCTTCCCATCTCTATATTTCTCCATCAAGCTTCTAATGAGAAAGATCGCTTCCATAGTTGAACGACCGGGCATGAAACCAAATTGATTGAGAGAGATAGAAGTATCATGATGTAGTCGAAGCTCCACAACTCTCTCCCACAACATCATAGTATGGCTCATGAGTTTAATTCCCCTATAGTTTGAGCAACTTTGTATGTCTCCCTTATTTTTAAAAATAGGTACTAAAATACTCTTCCTCCATTCATCAGGCATTTTCTTTGAGTTTAGAATCTTATTAAATAATTTAGTTAACCATGCCACTCCCATATCTCCCAAATACTTCCACACTTCAATTGGTATTTCATCGGGTCCACAGGCTTTACCCACTTTCATTCTCTTAAGTGCTTCCTTTACTTCTAAAGATCTAATCCTTCTAGTATAATTTACATTCTTTTCTATTGTTCTATAATCTATATTCACGCTATTTCCATTTTGACTATTATTAAAGAGATCATTAAAATAATTTCTCCATCTTTCTTTAATGTCCTCATCTTTCACCAACACTTTTCCTTCTTTATCCTTAATGCACCTAACTTGATTGAGATCTTGACATTTCCTTTCTCTACTCCTTGCTAATCTATAAATATCTTTCTCCCCTTCTTTACTTCCAAGTTTCTCATATAACTTTTCAAAGGCCTGTGCTCTTGCTTGACTAACTGCCTTTTTTGCCTCTTTCTTTGCTATCTTGTACTGTTCATATGGCTCATTATTATCACATTTAGGTAATTTCTTATACCATTCCCTTTTTCTCTTCACTGCCTTTTGTACTTCCTCATTCCACCACCATCTCTCTTTTGAGGGTGGTCCATGTCCTTTAGACTCTCCAAGTACTTTTCTAGCTACTTCTCTAATCTTTGATGCCATCTGTATCCACATATCATTGGCCTCCATATCTAGCTTCCATACTTCGGACTCGAGAAGCTCATTTTTGAACTTCACTTGCTTTACTCCTTTGAACTCCCACCACTTTGTTCGAGCTACACTATTTCTTCTGACCTTACTTGAATTGTTCCTAAACTTGACATCCAAGACCACCAACCTATGTTGACTTGTTAAAGCCTCTCCTGGAATGACCTTGCAATCCTTGCATAGAGCTCTATTTGTCTTCCTGGTTAAGAGGAAGTCGATTTGGCTTCTATGTTGCCCACTTTTAAAAGTCACTAAATGTGACTCTCTTTTTATAAAGTAGGTATTTGCTAGTATTAGGTCGTATGCCATAGCAAAATCCAGGATGCTTTTTCCCTCCTCATTTCGACTGCCAACACCAAAACCTCCATGAACATTCTCATAATCTTGCCTATCACTTCCTACATGTCCATTCAAATCTCCACCAATGAAAACATTCTCTTCATTCAGTATGCTTTGCATTAAATCTTCCATATCTTCCCAAAACCTTTGTTTACTCTCACTGTCTAGTCCTATTTGTGGGGCATAAGCACTAACTATATTTATTGTTTCTCCTTCTAGTACTAGCTTTACTAGTATAATTCTATCTCCTACTCTTTTCACAGCTACTATTGCGTCTTTCAATGTTCTGTCTATGATTATACCCACTCCGTTCTTATTTCTCTCCTTTTCGATAAACTACAGTTTGTACCCTGAATTACCTACTTCCTTACTTTTCTCTCCTACCCATTTAGTCTCCTGAATGCAAGCAATATTCACCCTTATCCTTTCCAAGGTATCCACAAGCTCCATTAATTTTCCTGTAAGTGATCCAACATTCCAAGTACCAACCCTGATCCTCCTCCTATCCTGCTCCTTCCTAATTGGTCTCCTTCTATGATATCTTCTATTGTTTTCTATGTCTATCTTGTGTTCTGTTCCACTATTTGTTCTACTATCTGTCCTATGGACTAACTTCTTTACCCACACCCGTCCATAATGTGGAAACCCTTGCTCACTTAACACCACACCCGGGCACCGGCATGGCACGTCGCTTTCGGTGAACGCCCTACACCCTTGCATATTTATCACTACATCCGGGCTCCGATGTAGCGCGTCGTTAGTAGAGGACACCCCAACGTTTATATCATTTGAATCCATATCATAGGGTGTGATGAAATTTTTACGCTGGTTGTCACCTACCGCAACCCTAACAATAAATTATTAATGAATTTTCTCCCTAGTTTAGGGCTCCTAGCTTTGAGGACTGTAACTTCCCACTGGGTTACCCATCGCTAGGGCACCGGCTTATTTAACTTGGTTGTATTTTATTTCTAAAATTTTTCTAAAGTTTTCTTATTAATATTTGGGTTATTTATAACTCCTCACTCTAGTCTACATATAGTTCCAATCATTCTAGCTGTCCGGACAGACATTGGTCGCCAGAACAGTCGAATGTACAGACTAGCTACAGTGTCGCGTGTCCTCTTGGGCGATGGTGGGGCAAACCTCAGCAAGGACGCTGAGTCCCAAAAGCGAGGGGGGGGGGGAGAAAGATTCCTTAGGCAAATGCCACATCGGCAAAGCACGGAGATGGTCTTGGGTTCAAAAAGTAATGATATATAAAATAGGGGAACTAATCACTAGAGGTACCTTTTGGTGAAATGGCCTGGAGAGTTGGAAGAACTCCAGGGTTAAGCGTGCTCGCTTGAGAGAAATCTTAGGATGGGTGACCTCCTAGGAAGTTCTCCATTCCACCTATGGGAAAAAACCGTGAGGCTTATGGCCAAAGCGAACAATTCCTCTAGTGGTTGGAGCCCGATCGTTACAGGTGAACTCAGTGGTGCACAACTAAGAATTTAAAACTCAATATAAAACATGATTTATCAAAACCAATCAAAGGATGCAATTGTAATATTCACAAAAAATTATGAAAATAGATTTTCAACTCCACTAAAAAGGAAATATAAAAGTATGAATCAAATATAGTAAACATTTTCTCTTAAATCATTTTTGTATAAAATATCATCTTTAAAGCACATTTGCTCACTTCAAATCCATTCTCATTCTCACTGGCCTAATGCAAGACTAATCCGTAAGGGCCATCTCTAAATTTCATCTCACCTCTTACCAGAGGAAGATCGAATCAAATCACTGTGCACATGCCATCCATAACACCATAAATAAATATATTCTGAAAGGGCCATCTTCAGCTATTATCTCACTTCATACATAAGGGAGATCAAATCATATCAATGTGCACATACCATGGTATACAAAATAAAATAAAGCAAACACTAGTGCCACCTCAACAAATGAGGGACGGCTAATAACCATGTTAAGCATTAGTTGTGAGATATGAAAGTAACATCATAAAACTCACTTTCCTTTTTGTGAGCAAATAATCACAATATAAAATCATTTCCTGCAAATCTTAGTAATTAATACTTTTTATGCAAACTATAATTCAAATCACAAATTCTAAAATGAAATTCTTTAAAACAATAACAATACTCAAATAGTTGTTGAAATAGAACCATAACTTAATAAATATAACATAAGTAAAAATAAAACCATTTAATCAATAGGAGTATGCAAGCCATTTATTAAATTAGTACTAATTGTGCACAAACCTCAAATCGATCTCTTTATTTGTCTTAAGCCTTTCCTTCCTTGGAAGTCTCTTTGTCCACTAAAATCACACAATTATCAAACTTTCATACTCATTCTAAGTCTCATTTATAGTTAAATAAAAGAAATTCTAATGAATTCCCAAGTTCTAGTTGATTCTAGGTTTTGGACAGTTTTGAACCTTAACTTTAGAACCCAAATTCAACATAATTTTAGTCCTAATTTGATGATGTGATCTTAATGAAAGTTGTTACTTTATGTGTTAGGTTTAGTTTCTAATTTGAATAACTTTAGCTGTGGTCAATTTACCAAGTACTGGTCCAGTGACCAATACTATTCTAGAACAAGGCAGATTCTGGAACTCAATTTTATCAAGCTAATTGAACTAGTTATGGTCATAACTTGGCTTGGTGTTCTTCAAATGAATTGTTCTCCTATGTCTCATGGTTACACAGGTTCAAGAATATCTAAATTTGAGACTATATAGAGTGAGTTATGGCAATTTAACCAACCTAGACTCATAAACCCTGCACATTCAGGATTTCAAGTTTAGGTCAACTTTTGCAATTCACATTTGAGGTCCTTACACTCAAAATTTGAGTAAGGTTTCTAAACCAAAGTTATAGCCCTAGGTCTTAAGCTTTCAGATCATTTTGGCTTATCCCATTTGGAATTTTTTAGTGAAATTTATGATCTAATTACTGTATTAGAGTCAATTAGCCAAAATGATTCTAGTGCAGGAATTCCAGATTGGGAAATCCTAAATTCTCCTAACAATTTCCCTAAGTTACTTTAGAATCTGGGTTCTGGTCAAAACACAAAAATTGTAGTTCTATGTGTTATGAACATATTAGATTTGGTATCACTGCATTTGCAGTTGTGACACCCCTTACCCGTCTGCAGTATATCCGAGTATGTTATGTCACACGGTGTACCGGAACACTCTATTTTATCTTAATTAATTTCAATCATAGTTTTGAATATAACTTGTGAAATATAATTCATTTAAGTCATTTATTGAAATTATAATTTATTTGAGGTTCTGAAAATTTTATAGAAAATCCGGCAGAGTACCAGCTAAAAATGGAGAAAACAGTTCTTCGGAACCTGTGAAAAACACTTCCAAAATCATTTCCAAACAATCCTAACTCCATTTCATCAACAAAGTCTCAATATGATTTTCAACAACCTTTCCATTACTCAAACATTCATTTCTCATGGTACTCATATACAAACAATAAATAAATACTCGAATTTTCCATTCATAACCACAATTTTCATTATATACATGAACATCAAAATACATTACATAAGTTCAATTACATATGAGAAAATAAAAAAAAATTAGTTGCAAAATACCAAAATGAAACCTAGTGTCCTACCAATGCACTGTGGATGGTGAGGTGACACGGACACTATGCAGAGCTGCAGGATGGACTCACCCAGTCTGCGGTCTACTGGGCTCTCGATCAGTATCTCCAAAACCTACGCGTGGCAAAAGCAACGCGCTAAGCAATAATGCTTAGTGGTGCCAATAATAAAATAAAAAGAAATAACATAAATAAATATGCATTGAATTTATCGATATTTTACTTGTTTTGTACTCGTTGTAATCATTTATTTCGTTAATTTTACCCACTTTCATTCTTTTGGTTGCCCAAGTAACCTATACTGGACGACTGGACTGGATAAATGGGTAAACTGGCACTGGGTATCTAGCACCTCGGGCCGTCACACCATCGGTCACATGTGCATCTCCCGTGCAGCAAATGTAACAAATAATAAGTCAGAATGACAATAGGCACAAGGCCAAATATCAACACAAAGTCAGAATGGCTAAAAGCCATGAAATCACAGAATGGCATATTGCCATGTGCAGTACTGCTAACTGAACCCTATTGGCATGCCAAACTATCCAAACCAATCTTGTTAGGTATACCAGGGCATTTGATACTTTTGAATTCTTCAATTTTTGAATTTCAAGTTTTGGTGTCACTATTCACCTCATTGGTCAACAAAAATGTTGACTTTTGGATAGAAAATAGGTACATTGGTTTTAACACCCCCAATGTACCACATTTTGCATTCATAACTTGTTGGAATTAATTACGAATACCATTTCTAAGCTTAGAACTAAGGGAGCAGAATTTTCAGTTTTTGTACCCTAACTTTGCTGTTCCATTAGTGACTGTTACAGTGGGAATTTGAGGAAATGGTAAACATGAAAGTTGTTCCTTATTTTGTCTAGTTGAATTTATTTTTTTGAATCACTCCATTTGGAGTTTTGTAGCTCCAGATATGGTCCAAAAACCACAGCTGGCCGGATTGCAAAACTGCAGAATTGACCATATCTACAAGCAGTGAAGGATCGCCACTGCCTTGTTGGATAGGTTCTGGTCATAATTTGGGGTAGGTTTCTTCATGAAAGTTTTCTTTCTATATCTTAGCTTGTTGCTGTAAAAATTTCAGGTCAATTGACCCATTCTACAATGAGTTATGGCCAAATGAACAATTACTGTTCATTTGGTCATTCTGCAGATTCTGGTTGCAGCGTATTCGGATTGGGGTCAGTTTTTAGTCCACTTGCTTTCGTCTTTTGGGCATGGTTTCTTCAGCAAAATTGTGTCATTATGTGTCTAGTTTTATGTCCAATTGGCTAAATACCAATTGAACCTACACAGCCAAATATATGGCAGTCCAAACAGACTAGACTCATAGCCTCACCTGCTGCTGTCACTAGGCAGCCTACCAATTTGGTTTGTAACACTCTAGTTCACTTCAAATTATGGTCAACTTACCTCAAATGGTCACTAATTGACCATTAGAATGTTCACTTATCATTTCATAAGCCAAGTCCAAATTTCACTCCCAAAACCCTAATTTCCCATTATGATTCACACCACACACCTTAGTTAACACTTTCATTCCTTATATATATATATATATATATATATATACACACACACTTTAAACACCCTCTCTAATCCACTCTAAGCCCATCTAAACCATCAAAGTCATAACCCTCACTAGGCAGCCGAATTCCATGGTATACACACACATGAGTTTTAGTCCATTTAATTCACAATTTCATATTAATTTCAAGTCCCTAACATGGAATAAAAGAAATATATGCATAAATAAGCACTAACCTCTTGTAGGGCAGAATTTTCCAAACTTAAACTTCACTTTCTTTCCTTTTCTAGGCTGCCAAACACTTTCCCAAGAGGTATGGACAAGTTTTAATGAAAGGTGTCTAGGGTTTAGTAGTGAAACAAAGAGAGAAAGGGAGCTTTGGTTAAGAATCAATGGAGGGAGAGGGGAGAAGGGTTTCGGCTAGCTGAAGGAGAAGAAGAAGAAGACCAGAATTATTTTGGTCTATTTTGACTCTTTTAAGTGTTTTAAGAATGCTTGTTAACTTGTGATTGGTTGGGAGTAAGATAATGACATCATGTGATGTCATTATCCCTAATTTTCTTTATTTTTCTTTTTTTTTCATCTCTACTCATTTTCAATTTAATTTTTAGTAATGTTTATTCATATTTTATGTCATAATAATTATTTACTCAATTGGACAAGTCGGCCAAAAATCGTCTCTGAAGGCGAAATGACCAAAATGCCCTTCGTTTGGCTTAACGGGTCTAAATTGTCTGTACTGATTGAAAAATTTTTCTAAATATTTTCTTGGCATTCTAATGCCATAGGGACCTCAATGACCCTTCTCTGGAGTCCCAAAAATTATTTTATGAATTTTTCCCCGGGTTTAGGGCTCCTAGTTGCGAGAACCGCAACTTCCCTCTGGGTTACCCATCGCCTGGGCACCGGCTCATTTGACTTAGTTGTATTTTATTTCTAAAATTTTTACTAAATTTTTCTTATTAATATTTGAGTTAATTATGGTTCCTCACTTTAGTTAAAATATTTTTCCGAATGTTCTAGCTGTCCGGACCGACACCGGTCACCGGAACAGTAGAATGTACGGAGTTGCTACTGGGAGGGTGTTACAACTCTTCCCCTCTAATTTAAATTTTGTCCTCGAAATTTACCTGATGCAAACAGTTGAGGGAACGGTTGCACCATCGCTTCTTCACTTTCCCAAGTTGCCTCTTCAGTGTTGTGATGCCTCCAAAGCACTTTCACCAATGGAATCTGCTTATTTCTCAACTCTTTCACCTCCCGAGCCAGGATCCGTAGAGGTTCTTCTTCATATGTCAAATCCGACTGTATTTCAATTTCTTCCCTGGAGATGACATGTGAAGGATCTGAGCGGTATCTTCTGAGCATGGACACATGGAACATATTGTGGATCTTGTCCAGCTCTGGTGGTAAAGCTAGCCTATAGGCCACTGGACCCACACGTTCAATGACTTCATATGGGCCAATGAACCTAGGGCTTAACTTACCTTTTCTTCCAAACCTCAATACTTTCTTCCATGGTGACACTTTGAGGAACACTTTATCGCCAACCGCATATTCTATTTCTTTTCTCTTCAAGTCGGCATAAGATTTCTGTCTGTCTGAGGCAACTTTCAGATTGGCTTTGATTAGTTTCACTTTGTCCTCGATCCTGTTTCACTGTGTCCGCCCCACCGCTTGTTCGCCAATTCAGTCCAAAGACACCTGAGTTCTACATTTCCTCCCATACGATTGCTTCATACGGGCCATTTGGATACTAGCTTGGTAGCTATTGTTGTATGCAAATTACGCTGGGAGGTATCTATCCCAACTTCCCTCAAACTCAATGACACAACCCTCAAAGATATCCTCAAGGACCTGACATATATTTCATGTTATTATTATCATTTTAATTCAATAGTTGTATTAATTCAATTGGTTCAATTGTTTACCTGGATTACTCTTTCGGATTGCCCATCCGTCTGAGGATGGAATGCTGTGCTGAAGTGGAGTTGTGTACCCAAGGACTCATGCAGCTTCTTCCAAAATCTCAATGTAAACCTTCGGTCTCGATCAGATATGATGGAAAGTGGAATTCCATGTAGTCTAACTATCTCACTGATATACAATTCTGCTAACTTCTCCGGAGTAGTCACCCTAATCGCAGAAAGTGTGCTGACTTTGTCAATCTATCCACTATCACCCATACCGCATCATGTTTCTTCTGGGTGAGAGGTAGACCACTCACAAAATCCATGGTGACCCGATCCCATTTCCATTCAGGTATGCGTATAGGCTGTAGCAATCCTGATGGAACTTGATGTTCTGCCTTGACTTACTGACATGTCAAGCATTTAGCCACATAGTCAGCTATGTCCTTCTTCATACCAGGCCACCAATACTAAAGCTTCAGATCATGATACATCTTTGTACTTCCTGGGTGCATAGCATATACACTGGTGTGTGCCTCTTTTAGAATACTGGCCTTTAATTCCCCATCATCTGGTACACACAGTCTTCCTTTGTAATACAGACACCCATCTGCTTTCACTCTATAGTCAGTTGCTTTTCCCTCTGAGATTTTGCTCATAAGAGCCATTAGCTTCTCATCTACCTTCTGCCCATCTAAAATCTGCAGAATGTGTTTGGCCTCACTTGCAACTCACCAAAATAGCTCCATCTCGAACCAAAGATAGATGGGCATTCAATGATCTCAAAGTGTCATGGATTTTCTCGCTCAAAGCATCAAGAACTACATTTGCCTTCCCGTGATGGTAGTCAATTACACAATCATAGTCTTTCAGAACTCAATCCATCGCCTCTCTAAGGTTGAGCTCCTTCCGAGTTGGCAAGTATTTCGGGCTTTTGTGGTCCGTAAATGTAGCACTTTTCAACATACAAGTAATGCGTCGATATCTTCAGTGCGATGTTAATTGCTGCAAGCTCTAGCTCATGGGTAGGGTATTTCTGTTCTTGTGGACTTAGCTGCCTGGTAGATTAAGCTACAACCTTCCCCTCTTGCATCAATACACACCCTAACCCGTTATGAGAGGCATCACCGTAGACCACAAAGTCCTTTCTCGACACCGGTCAGTTAACACTGGTGCCTCTGTCAACATAGCCTTCAACTTCTCAAAACTGGTCTGACACTTGTCATTCCGGTCAAATCTGACATTCTTGTGTAATAACTTGGTCATTGGAGCAGCTATTAAGGAAAATCCCTTCACAAATCTCCTGTAATACCCAGCTAGCCCCAAGAAGCTTCTGAACTCAGTTGTATTCCTGGGAGGCTTCCATTCCATCACTGCTTCTATTTTCTTGGGATCCACCCTAATCCCATCAACTGACACTATGTGTCCAAGGAATGCAATCTCATTCAACCAAAAGTCACACTTGGACAACTTAGCATACAGCTTCTTTTCTCTCAGGGCTTGCAGAACAATCCTCAAATGCTCATCATGTTCTTCCCTGGTCTTGGAATACACCAAAATATCATCAATAAAGACCACTACGAACCGATCTAAGTGTGGATGGAAGATATGGTTCATAAGGTCCATAAATGCCGCTAGTGCATTTGTTAGGCCAAAGGGCATCACTAGGAACTCATAATGCCCATATCAGTCTGAATGCGCTTTGGCACATCTGCATCCTTCACCCTCAATCGATGATACTCGATTCGAGATCAATTTTGGAAAATACTCCTGCTCCCTTCAACTGATCAAATAGATCATCAATTCTAGGCAACGGATATTTGTTCTTCACTGTCACTTTATTCAACTGCCGGTAATCAATGCATAGCCTCAAAGTCCCATCCTTCTTTTTCACAAACAGCACTGGAGCTCCCCATGGTGACACACTGGGGCGTATAAACCCCTTATCAAGTAACTCTTGAACTGAGTTTTCAACTCCCTCAATTCAGTGGGTGCCATCCTATAAGGAGCAATGGAAATGGGTGTTGTACCCGGCAGTGTCTCAATAGCAAATTCAACTTCCCTTTCTGGTGGCAAACCAGGTAATTCTTCAGGAAACACATCTGGGAAGTCTTTTACTGTGGGTATGTCACTCAGGTTTAGCTTAGCCTGCCTAGTATCCACCACATGTGCTAGGTAGGCTTCACAGCCTTTTCTCATCATTCTTCTTGCAACTGTGGCTGAGATAACATTGGACAAGAAATCTGTCCTTTCCCCCACAACTGTATCTGCATTAGTGTCACCTCGACTCTTACAATTGCAATGCATGGTATGGACTCACTCTAGGCCCAAAAACGCCTAAACCGTGCTCTGATACCACTAAATGTCACCCCTTACACGTTTACAGTATGTCCGAGTAAGTTATGTCACACGGTGTACCGGAACACTTTCTTTTATCTTAATTAATTTTTATCATAGTTTTGAATATAACTTGTGAAATATAATTCATTTAAGTCATTTATTGAAATTATAATTTATTTGAGATTCCGAAAATTTTATAGAAAATCCGGCAGAGTACCGGCTAAAAATGGAGAAAACAGTTCTTCGGAACCTGTGAAAAACACTTCCAAAATAATTTCCAAACAATCCTAACTCCATTTCATCAACAAAGTCTCAATATGATTTTCAACAACCTTTCCATTACTCAAACATTCATTTCTCATGCTACTCATATACAAACAATAAATAAATACTCGAATTTTCCATTTATAACCACAATTTTCATTATATACATGAACATCAAAATACATTACATAAGTTCAATTACATATGAGAAAATAAAAAAAAAATTAGTTGCAAAATACCAAAATGAAACCTAGTGTCCTACCAATGCACTGTGGATGGTGAGGTGACACGGATACTATGCAGAGCTGCAGGATGGACTCACCCAGTCTGCGGTCTACTGGGCTCTCGATCAGTATCTCCAGAACCTACGCGTGGCAAAAGCAACGCGCTAAGCAATAATGCTTAGTGGTGCTAATAATAAAATAAAAAGAAATAACAGAAATAAATATGCATTGAATGTATCGATGTTTTACTTGTTTTGTACTCGTTGTAATCATTTATTTCGTTAATTTTATCCACTTTCATTCTTTTAGTTGCCCAAGTAACCTATACTGGATGACTGGACTGGATAAACGGGTAAACTGGCACTGGGTATCTAGTACCTCAGGCCGTCACACCATCGGTCACATGTGCATCTCCCGGTGTGCAACAGAACAGCGAATAAGCTGTAATGACAATAGGCACAAGGCCAAATATCAACACAAAGTCAGAATGGCTAAAAGCCATGAAATCACAGAATGGCATATTGCCATGTGCAGTACTGCTAACTGAACCCTATTGGCATGCCAAACTATCCAAACCAATCTTGTTAGGTATACCAGGGCATTTGATACTTTTGAATTCTTCAATTTTTGAATTTCAAGTTTGGTGTCCCTATTCACCTCATTGGTCAACAAAAATGTTGACTTTTGGATAGAAAATAGGTACATTGGTTTTAACACCCCCAATGTACCACGTTTTGCATTCAAAACTTGTTGGAATTAATTACCAATATCATTTCTAAACTTAGAACTAAGGGAGCAGAATTTTCAGTTTTTGTACCCTAATTTTACTGTTCCATTAGTGACTGTTACAGTGGGAATTTGAGGAAATGGTAAATATGAAAGTTGTTCCTTAATGAAAGGTGTCTAGGGTTTAGTAGTGAAACAAAGAGATAAAGGGAGCTTTGGTTGAGAATCAATGGAGGGAGAGGGGAGAAGGGTTTCGGCTGGCTGAAGGAGAAGAAGAAGACCAGAATTTTTTTGGTCTATTTTGACTCTTTTTAGTGTTTTAAGAATGCTTGTTAACTTGTGATTGGTTGGGAGTAAGATAATGACATCATTTGATGTCATTATCCCTAATTTTCTTTATTTTTCTTTTCTTTTCATCTCTACTCATTTTCAATTTAATTTTTAGTAATGTTTATTCATATTTTATGTCATAATAATTATTTACTCAACTGGACAAGTTGGCCAAAAATCGTCTCTGAAGGCGAAATGACCAAAATGCCCTCCGTTTGGCTTAACGGGTCTAAATTGTCTGTACCGATTGAAAAATTTTTCTAAATATTTTCTTGGCATTCTAATGCCATAGGGACCTCAATGACCCTTCTCTGGAGTCCCAAAAATTATTTTATGAATTTTTCCTCGGGTCTAGGGCTCCTAGTTGCGAGAACCGCAACTTCCCTCTGGGTTACCCATCGCCTGGGCAGCGGCTCATTTGACTTAGTTGTATTTTATTTCTAAAATTTTTACTAAATTTTTCTTATTAATATTTGAGTTAATTATGGTTCCTCACTTTAGTTAAAATATTTTTCCGAACGTTCTAGCTGTCCGGACCGACACCGGTCACCGGAACAGTAGAATGTACGGAGTTGCTACCGGGAGGGTGTTATAGCAGTTTTGTAGCCTAAGTTATGACATTTTTTCCAAAACTAGTCGGATGGCCATTTGTCCTGGATTTCTAGGTTAGTCCAGAATCATGTAGATTTCATGGACTAAATTTTCTTAGCAATTTGATCAATTTAGGGTCATAATTTGGGTTTATGATTTTATAAGAAGTGTTCTACTATGTTTCAAGTTTCCATTGGTTCAAGAATCACTTGATTTGGATATGTCTAGTGTGAGTTATGCCTAATTGAAGATGTTTGATTTATTTGGTCAATTTTGGTCAGGTCCAGAATACCAATTCCGGATTGAAGTAAATTTTAAGGCACCTTATAGTCAGTTTCTAGGCAAGGTTTCTTCATGAAATTTGTGGCTAGGTCTTAATTTTCATCTTCAATTAGCTTCACATGAATTAGAGCTATGTAGCTCGAATTATACTAAATCAAATCTGCTGGACTCAAGGGTCCAGAATTCAACACAATGACACACCACTAATCCATCAATATTTTTCATCAATTTAACTTCAATTCTCACCCAAACATACCAAATGAACATAATTAGGTCTTATAACCATCAATTGGTTAACATATCATAAAACCCTAATTTTCCATAAACCCTAATTTTTCGTCATCCCAAACTCATGCAATTCACTTCACTAATCATGCACATAACTTCATTTAAGCTAGAATTCCACATCAATTCAATTAAAAACACATCAAACCCTCAAGTCCTTATGCTGGCCAAATTCTATCCTTCTTCATTCATGCATGATTTCAAGCTTTCTCAAGTTAATTCTACTTAATCACCTTAATTCCATGCCTACATACTTAATTTAGCTAGAGAGATGACTAACCTTAAATGGAGCTTTTCCAAACTTGAATTTCCTTCACTCTTTCTTGTCTTTATTTCTTCAAATCTTCAAATCAAAGTCTGATTTGCGATTTTCTACTAGTTTGGTGGGACGTTTTATGGAGGGAACGTGGAAATTCAAGCTTGAGCTTAGATGAAAATGGAGGAAAATTTGAGAGAATTAGAGAGAAAGGGAGCTAGCAGGGTTTGGGAGGAAGAAATATAACACCCTGACTTTAGCTAGTATGTGCATTATACTGTTCTAATGATTAATGTCAGTTCGGATAGTCGGAATGTCTGGAACTATATGTAAACTAGAGTGAGGAGTCATAAATAACCCAAATAATGGTAAGGAAAATTTTAGAAATGAAATACAATAAAGTTAAATGAGCCGTAGTCCCAGCTGTCACACCTTACCCCTCAGTAAGATGTAACATGATCCCGTAGTACATCTAATGAATTACTATATTCGCCTACCGGTAACCCATTAAATATATACAAGGGATTTTAAAACGATTTTCTTACTTTTCGAAGGTAGCGAGCACTTTCGGTAGGAATTAAAAACTTTTACTTGAAGTTTAAAGACTAGTTAAAATTTTTGTACATTTTTATTTTTACGCAAATTTTAGAAAAATTTCGGCAGAGTGCCAGCTATATTTGGGAAAAACAGTTCTTCAAACACCTGTAAAGAAACACGTCCAATGTTTTTAAAATAACCACAACTCCAATACACTCATTTTCATATCCTCATTTATCACAATCAAATCAATTCACTTATCAAGCCAACTCATCATAAAAGAAACCGTCCATAAATTTCAATTTCCAGAAGAAAATAAATAATACATTCATTACAAAGCTCAAAAATAAGTTTGAACATTACAATAATTTGCATTTCATTACATACCAAAATAATATTATAAAAGTTTTATACATTTGCTCAAATAATTTACACACATATATTTACATGCATAATCAAAATCTAATATACAAGGGTATACCTATAATATACCCGAAGCTAATCCCAATGAGTCTTCAAGGTGCAGCTACAGGAATCTCACTCAACTGCTCTATCTCTACTCTCACCTGCGACAGCATACAAAGCTATACCTGAGTGGTGAACTCAGTGGTGCACAACTATAATTTAAAATGTAATACAATATACATTGACAATAATTATACAAAAAATTATAAAATCTCGAAACTTAACCAATTTCCAAATGTCAAAATTTTCATTTCCAATAAGAATAGTCACTTGTTAAAATAATCTTGATCAAAATTTTAATTTGTCAAATCATAACTGAATAATAAAAATAATTTCTACAATTATGGAAATAAATAATTATGTTAAACAAAATCATTTTTGCACAATCTCATTTAAAATCACAATTTCTTATCAATCAAAACCCATTCTTTATCTCACCAACTATGCAAGACTAAGCCGAAAGGGCTATCTTCGAGGTGATTTTAACTCCCTAGGGTCAGGGAGGTCAAATCATCGTGCACAGTACACAACATAATAATGCAACTTCCCACGGGTCCATAACAAATACTTAGATCTAACCTATAATAAGAGGAGGATCTAAGCCTGTGCGCATATCATGGTATTCGAAACAAAACAAAGCTAACTCCATTGTCTCCTCAACAAATGAAGGAGACGGGTAATAACCTAGTCAAGCATCTATAGTGAGATATAAAACAATATCATGCATTCCTTTGTCCTTTTTGTGAGCATAAATCACAACACAATGTTAATTCAAGTTCAATTCCAATATTCCATAACTTTTTATGCTCGTCACAATCCACAACAAAATTTTGCATTTTATTCATACAAATTGCCCATCACAATTCAAAACATAATTTATCCAGTCCAAAACAATATTTAATAATTATTGAAATAATATTTCAAAAAACTAATCGCATGCTTGCTATACCAATTTCAATAATCATTGAAATAAATCCCATAATTGATAAACACAATGCATAAGGAAGAATAAAATCATTTAATTATGTAAAATATTCAAAACAAATTCAATAAAAAACTAGTTGTGCACAAACCTCTTTTGTCAACTCAATTTACTCAAACTTTCGTTTCTCCTTCGAAGATCCCTTTCCAACTGAAACAAATAAATTTAAAGTTCTTCAGTATCCATTTCTAATACTTGAATTTGTTTGCTAGTTTTGCAACCACCGCAAGTGCACGGATCGCTAACAAGTAATAAAGTGATGAGTAGAGTATAGTTCCTACAAGGACCGTGTTGAGTACCAAACTATAGTGATTTTAATTATCTAGGCGATCGAATTGTAGAGAAATAATGATTATATCTAAATTGAAATAAATAAAATCTAAATAATTAATTGAAATAAAATACTAATGGACAAAGGCATTCTAGAGCTAGGGGTTCATACTTCAATCAATTATAGAATCAGTTTGATTCATTCAATAAATGGGAGATTATTACTTCAATGGAAGTTAATCCTAGGTTATCTAAAGTCTTCTCTCAAGGCACTCAAGGTATATTTTAATTAATATAAACCCTACTTTCATGGTGATTAAATTAATTAAAACCCTTTAAGATCTTTAATTAATTTTGGAACTCCACAAAGGTCATCAGCCTATCTCTAGGTTAGATTTTCTAGGTTTAAAATCCTGATTTTCTAATATTAATCTTCACCTTTCAGTCCTTCAATTAATATCTGTAATCAATACTAAGAGGACACCCACACATAGCATGCATTAAGATCACAAGAGATTGAATCAAAGAATAAAATACCCAATGTATTAAATAAAATCAAACTAGATCCATAATGAAATTGAGTGCTGCACCCTAACCCTAGAATAAAGAACCTACTCACCCATGGTGAGCTTTACAATCAAGTTTATAAAAAGATAAAGAGAAGACATGAGAAGAAAATAGAGTGAAAGAACCCAAAAGGAGAGTTGTAGCCTTGGACTTTTGGAACTTCAGCTGAAAATCCCTTAGCAATCTTGCAGATCTTGTTTCTCCCTTGCCTCCTTTGAAGTTGATGTGCATCCTTGAATATAAATCAGCTCCCCTTAAATGTAAATTCTATTCTTAGATGTAAATTCTCTCTTCCCTCCTCAATTCCTGACTTGTTCTATTTATATCTGGTATAAAAACCCTAATTTCAGAGTCCTAGAAGCATTCAGAGTCCATCCGAGTCAGGTTGGAGCGAAGAAAAGTCGCATCAGAATTGCTATTAGTGGACTTTACACGGCCTGTGTAGTGTTACATGGCCCTGCCCAGTGTAACTTTCTGCCACTTCATTTTTCACTTTTTTTTACGGGGCAAGTTACACGGCCTGTGTACTTTTGTTTCTCCATTGGCTATCCGACTTTCTTTTGGTAGAAAGTTACATGGGTTTGGGGCTTGGCTTACACGACCCGTGTACTTTATATCAGCAATAATACTCAATCCCTTAACTTCTTCAAGCTTCCTTTTGCACTCCTACACTATGGGGCTCTACCCAAACACCTATTTTGAAGGAAAAAATGCTCTAATCAAGACCAATGAATTAGGATTCATTGGCCCAACCCTCTTGAGTCTAAATTCGATTGTTTTCCAGGGTTTTGAGTCATTTTTTTGTATTCTTCACGTTTTAACCTCCAAATCTCTTCCGAACTCGTCTTTGATTCTAGAACCACATAAAAACACTTGATAAAATATAAAAATCAATGAATTGAGTTGGATTAATATGTTTTCTAAAATAATAATGAAGACACATAAAAATAAACATAAAAGGATACTAAATGCTAACAAAATGCAATGCATATTAACCTTAAATATCTATATAATTTGATGCAATCAAAATTCCAACAATTTCTTCATATATACTTAATTCTAGCCCAAATATGCTTAAACTAACGTTCTTAAAAATTTTCGTTTCGGGGTTATTATTCACAATACTATTCAAGTCAATTTATTGACTTTCTTATGCTTAATAAGTTTATTAGTTCTAATTGCACCCATATACCACATTTTGGGTGTCAATTTTGTTAGCATTGATTGCTAATTCAATTTCTAAGTCTCCTAAGAGAAATTACAATTTTTTAGTTTTGGTCCCATGTATTCTACTATTCCATTGGTCTGGTTACTGTGAGAATTTGGCTACATTTTCTTCATAGAAGTTGTTCCTTATTGTCTTAACTTTATTTCCCTTTTTGAATCACTCCATTTGGAGTTTTGTAGCCCAAGTTATGCCTATTTTTCTAAGGCTGCTCAGATTTGGTGTTACCTAGAATTCTGGGCATTTCCTAGATTTTGGCAATTTTTTGTAAACTGACTGCAGGTGTAACAGATTTGCATAGCCTGGTAAATTATTTGTCAGATTTTGGCAATTTTTGTAAACTGATTTGCATAGCCTGGTAAATTATACTGTTCTGGTGATCGGTGTCAGTTTGGACAATTAAGAGAATCAGAACCACATTTAAGACATCTAGAAAAGCCCTGAATGAAAATAATTAGTAATTGCCAAATAGTTAAGTATAAATCAGAAAAACAGAACATAAGAAGTTAAATGGGCCGAGAGTCATAGCGATGGGTGACCTTCCCGAGAAGTGACTGCGAGGTCAATCTAAACTCATATTTCAAACTGGAAAATGTGATGCCACAGTCTTTAGGACTATTGCGAACACAGTGGAAAAGAGAAAATCACGAAATAGATTTGTTAAGTAGGTCAAAGAATTAGGTCAAGGATCCAAAAGAAATATTTAATAACTTGCAAACCGAATTAAACCGGCAAGGTGCGATTTGGTCAATTCACCCCTAGAGCTGACTCCTGACCTAACTGTCCAATAAAATCGGTGAAAAGAAAATTTCGAAATCGAGAATTAAATTAAAGAACGAATGAAAAAATAAATGCAAAAGAAAAAAAGAAAAGGAAAAAGCTTATTACATCACCTTACATCACTATTATGATATCATAAATAATTTTGTTTTTTCCTACAAATATTGACCAAGTCAATTAAGTGAAAACAGACATAAAAATGACAAATTAAAAGAAAAGAAAAAACCATTTTGGTCTTCTTCTCAAAATTTTGACGCCTCTCTCTCTTCTTTCTCTCTTCTCTCTCATTTTCTTCTTCCACCATGAAAGCTTATATTAAGCTGGTTTTAACCCTAAAATCCCCATTAATTCTACAACTCCCTTAAGGAAAAATTACCCTTCAGCTTTGATTTGAAGATTGAAGTCAAAAAAAAGAAAACGAAATTTGAGAGATTGAAGCTTTGAAAATTCAGAAATTGAGGTAAGTGCAACTTAAAGCTTAAATTCTTATTAAATTCATGAATTTAAGTTTAAATGTGATGAAATTATGCAAAGAACCATGAAAATCATGGATGTATGGGAGGTGTGAATGTTCAGCAGCCATGGGATTATGAGATATTAAAGTATTTTGGTTCAATTAATTATGTATGTAAGCCTAATTAAGTGTGTAGAGAATGTTTAGATACCTTAATTGCATAAATTGAAGAATTTAGAAAATTAGGGTTCTTGACTTAGGGTTTGAAAAAGAAAAAGTTGAGAATTGGTCAATTGATGTAGTTGACCTTATTTGAGTTGAGAAATGGTCAATTGTGACCATTTGTGGTGTGTGTGAATTGTTAGAAATAAGTTTCAATTCGGATTGGTTAAGGTCAATATGCAGACAGCTTGACCTAAGTCCCTTTCAGGGACCAAAACTGAAAATTTACCAACCCAATTGGTGTGAGGTCAATTGGGAATGAAACTAGATACAAAATAGATCATTTTTTATTAGGAATCATGCCCAGAAAATGACCATAACTTCTAGAGCTAATCAAAGGTGACATGTGGCTAGGGTTTAATGTGTTAACCTAGCTATTTAAGTGGGGTTATGAAAAGAAAACACAACCAGCAGCCTCTCCTCTCATATGTCACGCCACTTTGAGCCTCTCCAGCTATTTCTCTTCATCTCTCATCAATTCAAAGAGATTAGCCATCAATCTCTTGAATTAAGAACACTAGAAATTGTTTCTAGTGTCCTGCTTGCATCTCTAATCTCTTAAAAGGTAGAACTTGAATTTCTAATTAATAGAAAAGGCTTTAGAAGCTGTTCAAGGGCTGCCATAGGTGTTCTTGGTGTGGACAAGCTAGAGGGACAACATCCGGTGTCTCAAGACGAATCTCAAAGGCGCAGACACGCCAAAGACATCAAGAGGTTAGTGTAATCGTTCTTGATTTAATCTAGGTTCTAAAATTAATCTGATTAATTTTAAAATCTTAAATGGCAAATATAGATCCAAAACATATTAAAAGAGTTTTAATATGTTGTTTATCATTGAAATCAAATAGATAAAAATAAATCTTGCATGGTGCTTGTGACCCTAGGTGAAAATTTTTGAATTCAATGGTATAAACTTCTGTTTTTCACGCTTCTGCTCCTTCAATTGGTATCAGAGCCACTATATTTGCCATTTAGATTGTTGATTATATGATTTAATTGTGTGATTTGATCATAAGATGATTGATTCATTGCTGGTTGGATTAAGAGGTGTGGCGTCACACATGGTGAAGCCACCAATGGTGGCGCAACAATGGTTCCATGGGCGATTCAAGGTTTGGCTTTTAATTCTGCAATTGTTGTATGATCTAAGGCCTATTCTTTGACTAATTAAACTGTTTAATTAGTTGTTTTAATCACACAATTAAATTATGATTCAAATCAGAATTTTAAAAAAAATGTTTGAATGTGATTCAAATCTGAATTTTAAAAGTTGTTTGAATGTGATTCAAATCTGAATTTTTAAAGTTGTTTGAATCATATTTAAATCTGATTTTAAAATTGATTCAATAAAATTCAGATCTGATTTTTAAAAATATTTGAATGTGATTCAAATCTGATTTTTAAAAATATTTGAATGTGATTCAAATCTGAATTTTGAAGTTGTTTGAATGTGATTCAAATCGAATTTTTAAATTTGTTTGAATGAGATTCAAATCTGAATTTTTAAATTTATTTGAATCATATTCAAATCTGATTTTTAAGTTGAATATGAGATATTCAATTTAATATAAGTATGTATGTTTTATTTAATTGTTAAATAGTGATATGCATGATGGATGATCATGGACTATAAAAGACCAATGTGATTGGATTTATTTCTTTTATGTTTCTTTGGGATTGTAAATTAATTTATTTTAATTTATTTTGGGCATATATTATTAAGTTTGTAATATTTTTGGGTTGTAATTTCATTTATTTAAGTTCTTGTAAATTCGCCTTGGTATGCCAAGGATTACTATGTAATATTGGATTGCAAGAAGTTCAAGGAGGTCAAGAGCATTGGTGGGACCGGTGGGAGGAATTCAATATCAGTGTTGATTATGTACTCCTTCAGCAACTCTTGTAAAATGAATGAATGAAATGCACCTAGAATGCCCTGATTCAATTCTTGGTGGCTCATTGAATCCCTTAGAAAGTCCATGATCATACCATATTTATCGCTTATCCATGAATGCATGAGATGTATGGGAATGTATGCAATTATATGATATATGCATGCTAAATGGATAATGTGCAAAGTGAGACCTTAATAGTAATTAGGATGGCTATAAAATCTTCCAAACAAATGATTAAGTTGGAAATGCTATAATTAAAGTAATTATAACATAAGCCCTCCATTGGGGCAATTATTTTAAGAAATTTTAAATAGTTGCATGAGATGCAATTAATTTAAGAGATTTTCTTAAGAATAATTGTTAAGCATGAGATGTTGTAAATATGTAAATGGTTTGGTGGCCAATATTGGATGTACCTGAGGACATTAAAATTATTTGCATAATTATCGCTCAATGGGATCAACTTAACTAATGCAAGATAAGTCAATATTGGATGTACCGAGATTTTGAGCATTAGGGGCTAGTAAAGGATTGAACCTCACATGAGATGTGATGGGCAAGGAGTTGCTCACTTATAGTTTATTGTAATTCCAATAATGGATGTACCTGAGGATGATCAATAGAATTATAAGAATTCAATCACCCACTAGAAATCCATCCAACTAGGATTTCCGTTTTCTACTTTGGAAGTGTAGGATTCGCTAAGTTAGTGGGAGAACCAATTTGATTAAAAGACCATAATCATTTTGGTTAATTACATGATACATTTACTAATTAATCTGGTTATTTTCTGCAGTTAATTTTCTGATAAAAATGAGCACAAAACAACCACCACCATCCAATATCCTTGCAAGCATAGTTGATCACAACAGGTTGACAGGGCCTAATCTGTCTGATTGGCTAAGAAATTTGAAACTTGTCTCAACCTTGAACATATAGGATATGTTCTATATTCAAATGTTCCTGGTCCCTTACCTCCAGAGGCCACTTAAGAGGAACATGATACTTTGGACAAGTGGAAGGAGCATGATATGAGAGCTAAGTGTTACATGCTTGCTTCCATGAGTAATGAGTTACAGAAGCAACATGAGAACATGCAGAGTGCTAGTGAGATCCTCCTTCACCTACAAGAGTTGTATGGTGAGCACAGCAGGAATGCTAGGTATGAGATATCTAAACAGCTTATTCCGTATGAGGATGTCCGAGGGACGTAATGTTGGGGATCATGTCCACAAGATGATTCGGCTGATTGAGCAGTTGGAACATCTTGACTTCAACATGGATTTCCAACTACAAACGGATTTGATCCTTCAGTCCCTTCCTGAGTCTTTTGGGAATTTTGTGACAAATTTCCATATGACTAAACAGGAATGCACCTTAGCTGAATTACTCAACATGCTGGTTATTGCCCACAAGAATATGCTGTGCAATAAAGAAAAAGAGGTAGCTTTGGTTGCATCTTCTTACTGGAAAGTCCAACAAGAAGAAAGGCAATAAGAAAAAGAAACCTCGATTCTGGTCCTTCCAAGAAAATAGCTAAACAGAAAAAGTAAGACTAAAGTCGATGGAGGCAAAGGAAAGTGTTTCCACTGCCAACAGGAAAGTGTTTCCATTGCCAGTAAGAAAATGTTTCCACTGGCCAGAGTGTAGCAATCTAAATGAAAGCAATGCCATGGTGAAAACCAACTCAAGTTCAAAATATACTTGGCACTTAAGGTTAGGTCATGTTGCAGAAGATAGGATTGCAAAATTGGAGAAAATGGGGAATCTATCCTCATTGGGCTCCGAGCCTACTCCAACTTGAGAAACTTGCCTTCGTGGCAAAATGACTAGATCACCCTTTGTTGGACAAGGGCTAAGAGTCAAAATATTTTGGAGCTAATACATAGTGATGTATGTGGTCCATTTAAAGAAATGGCTAGAGGGGGCTTTCATTATTTTATTACCTTTACTGATGATAAATCAAGGTTTGGGTATTTGTATTTGATGAAATACAAACATGAATCCTTTGAAAAGTTCAAAGAATTTAAATCTAAAGTAGAAAATCAAACAGGAAAGAGTATTAAAGCTCTTCGATCAGATCGTGGAGGTGAATATTTGAGTACTAAATTTGATGAATACTTGAGATAGCATGGCATTGTTTCTCAGCTGAATCCTCCAGGAACGCCACAGCTGAATGGTGTATCTGAAAGGAGAAATCGTACCCTATTGGATATGGTACGTAGTATGATGAGCTATACTGATATGCCAATCTCCTTTTGGGGATTTGCATTAGAATCACTTTGTATATTCGAATAGGATTCCATCAAAATCGTTTCTTCCACACCTTATGAGATATGGCATGGAAGAAAACCAAGTCTTAAGCATGTTAAGATTTGGGGTTGTCCACTTATATCAAAAGTGAACACTGATAAATTGGAGACCAGATCAGAAAAAGGTCGATTTGTTGGATATCCAAAAGATAGTTTTGGATATTATTTTTATTTGCCTACTTCACAAAAGGTTGTGATAAGTAGAGATGCCACATTTCTTGAACAACAGTTTGTTCAAGAAGGAGGCAAAGGAAGGCAAATAGAGTTAGAATTGGAGAATTCTGACCAACCAACAGATCAGATGGATATAGATCCATCTAGTCAACCTATACCCATTGATGAAACATCTACACTGTTCCTCGTAGAACAACTGGGTATCTCACCCACCGTTGAGATATGGTTTTCTTCATGAAGAAGAACAAGAGTTGTCTACTCATGAAGAAGTAGATCATGGAGATGATCCACTTACCTATGAAGAAGCTATATCAGATATAGACTCTTCAAAATGGATTGATGCTATGAAATCAGAGATTGATTCCATGTATAAGAATCAAGTTTGGGATCTTGTTGACCCACCTGAAGGTATTGTACCTATAGGGAACAAATGGGTTTTCAAGAAGAAAATTGGTTACGATGGAAAGGTAGAGACCTAAGGCAAGGCTAGTAGCGAAAGGGTTTCGCCAAAGGCAAGGAATAGACTATGAGGAGACTTTCTGCTTTGTTGCCATGCTTAAATCAATTAGGATTTTATTAGCAATAGCATACTATGATTATGAGATTTGGCGGATGGATGTCAAAGCCTTTTCTCAATGGATACATTTAATAAAACATTTTCATGGAACAACCTAAGGGATTTGAATCCCAAGATGGTTACAAGGTATGCAAGCTAAAGCGATCCATTTATGGGTTGAAACAAGCTTCGAGGAGTTGGAACACCGTTTTGATGAAGCCATTAAATCCTTTGGTTTTATCAAAAATGAGGATAAGCCATGTGTATATAAAAAGGTTAGTGACAGTGCTATCACTTTCCTTGTCTTATATGTGGATGACATACTGTTGATGGGTAATGATACGGTATGTTGATTTACTGTAAAGGTCTGGTTGTCAAATACATTCTCCATGAAAAACTTAGGAGAGACAACCTATATTCTTGGGATTCGCATCTATAGAGATAGAGCGAAAAGAATAATTGGTTTATCCCAAAGTCTATACTTGGAAAAGGTGTTAAAGAGGTTTAACATGCTTGATTCCAAGAGAGGATTGTTACCAGTGAGACATGGTATCCATCTTTCTAAAGAAATGTCTCCAAAGACACCTGAAGAAAGAGATAAGATGGCCAGGATTCCATATGCTTCGGCTATTGGAAGTTTAATGTATGCAATGTTGTGTACTAGGCCGGATATCGCATATGCTGTTAGTTTGACTAGCGGTATCAATCCAATCCGTGTTTGGAACATCGATAGTCGAAGAATATCCTTAAGTACTTGAGAAGAACTAAGGATTTATTCTTGATTTATGGAGGTGGAGACTTGCAATTGGATGGTTATACTGATTCTGATTTCCAATCAGATATCGATGATAGAAAGTCTACCTCTAGATATGTGTTCATTTGTAATGGAGGTGCAGTCAGTTGGAAGAGTTCCAAGCGAGCACGCATCGCAGATTCCACTCATCGAGGTCGAGTATATTCTTTGCATCGATCGCAAAAGGAAGTCGTTTTGGATAAAGAAGTTCGTGATAGAACTTACAGTAGTTCCTTCCATTAAGTCAGCAGTTCCACTACACTGTGACAATAATGGAGCAGTCATACAGACTAAGGAACTAAGGTCTCACCAAAATCCAAACACATAGAAAGGCATTATCACATTATCAGAGATATAGTTGGGCAAGGCGATATAGTCATGCAGAAAAATAACATCAGCTGAAAAATTCAGCTGATCCATTCACTCAGCCTTTGTCATAAGCTCGCTTAGACCGACATCTTGAGAAGATGGGTCTAAGATATTATAATGAATGGCTCTAGTGCTAGTGGGAGATTGTTAGTAGTATGCCCTAGAGCATATCATTTAGTATGTATTTTGTACATATTTTTAATAATAAAAGGCATTTCCACTTTTCCGTTTACATAATATATTTATGTGTAATAGAAAAGGTCCATTGATATTTTGTTAGAAATATTATTCTTAAGTTGTTAAGAATATGAGTGACAATATTTCTAGCACAAAGTATCATAAATAGGTTCACAATCGAGGATACTTCATAATAAGGACATGACTTATCCAGAAAGATTGTATTCATGTTTGTTCCCAAGTTATTTATATGAGATATAAATAAGATGGAATGGTGAGTCTCATGCCATATAACAAACATGATAGGCACTTATAAATGATAAGTAGGCCGAACGGTGACACTTATGACAAGCACATGGAGTTTACTCTTGTCAATGTTTTGTCATAAATCATATCGGCATATAATCTTTACACCTGAGATAGCACAGTAATCTTGTATATAGGTAGTTTGAGTATGATACTCCTTTCATACTTGTACTATGTATGGGTATATGGGCATGTGTTGGCTCTGCTAGTTATATATGGAGGTAGGTGTTGATCAAGATGGAATCTGTTCCTCTAAGTAAATAGAGATAAAATCCTATGTTCATTTAATTGTTCTTGATGTTTCAAGTTCTGGCCAGACAGATAGATTTATTCAAAAGAGTTTCGATGAGAAAAATCTTTTAATCAAGAACTGGAATTAAAAGAGAACATAATATTCATAGCAAATGGAGTTTGACATAAACCATGACTCACTGAGTTGGGATTTTGTAATGAGAGATTCTAGTGCATGGTAACATATGATTATAGGTTCATTTAAGGTAAATCTTATTACTAATTGGGTGGCCATGGCATGCTATGCTAGGTGTTAACCATGGTCTATGAGGTTCATAAAATGATTTAGAGAAATCATTTATGGTAAGAAAGAGTTCGATGATATTAAGAGTTGATATCATGTCTCATTGCCAATTAGTGATGAGCCTAGTAAGTCACACACATACACAAGTTATCACCTATTTAAATATGATTTAATTAATTAATTAAAGAGTTTAATTGATTAATTAAATAGATTTGGTTTGCAATAAAATTGCAAAGTCCTAGCATGACTTGAAACCAAATCTAGATTATTGGATGTGTAGTATAAATTAAATTTATATTTAAAGTGTTTAAATATGAATTTAATTGATGAGAAATTAATTAATAGAGATTAATTAATTAATTTATATTTGATATAAATTAATTAGAAGAAGAAAATAATTATTTTGGGTTAAGAACTCAAAATTAAGACACAGGGCATTTTGGTCATTTTGCAGTGTGACACGTGGCACCATGAGATGGTGACACATGGCATAACACATAAGCTTGCCAAATATTTTTAATCATGTAAGATGATTAAAATCAAGATTAAATATAGGTTTGACACTTGGCACAATGTGATTGGGTCACTTAAACCTAGAGCTAATCAAAGGTGACATGTGGCTAGGGTTTAATGTGTTAACCTAGCTATTTAAGTGGGGTTATGAAAAGAAAACACAACCAGCAGCCTCTCCTCTCATATGTCACGCCACTTTGAGCCTCTCCAGCTATTTCTCTTCATCTCTCATCAATTCAAAGAGATTAGCCATCAATCTCTTGAATTAAGAACACTAGAAATTGTTTCTAGTATCCTGTTTGCATCTCTAATCTCTTAAAAGGCAGAACTTGAATTTCTAATTAATAGAAAAGGCTTTAGAAGCTGTTCAAGGGCTGCCATAGGTGTTCTTGGTGTGGACAAGCTAGAGGGACAACATCTGGTGTCCTGAAGACGAATCTCAAAGGCGTGACACGCTGCAAAGACATCAAGAGGTTAGTGTAATCGTTCTTGATTTAATCTAGGGTTCTAAAATTAATCTGATTAATTTTAAAATCTTAAATGGCAAATACAGATCCAAAAACATATTAAAAGAGTTTTAATATGTTTTTTATCATTGAAATCAAATAGATAAAAATAAATCTTGCATGGTGCTTGTGACCCTAGGTGAAAATTTTTGAATTCAATGGTATAATCTTGTGTTTTTCACGCTTCCGTTCCTTCAGTGACTGCGAGGTCAATCTAAACTCATATTTCAAATCGAAAAATGTGATGCCACAGTCCTTAGGACTATTGCGAACACAGTGGAAAAGAGAAAATCACGAAATAGATTTGTTAAGCAGGTCAAATAATTAGGTCAATGATCCAAAAGAAATATTTAATAACTTGCAAACTGAATTGAACCGGCAAGGTGCGATTTGGTCAATTCACCCCTAGAGCTGACTCCTGACCTAACTGTCCAATAAAATCGGTGAAAAGAAAATTTCGAAATCGAGAATTAAATTAAAGAACGAATGAAAAAATAAATGCAAAAGAAAAAAAGAAAAAGGAAAAAGTTTATTACATCACCTTACATCACTATTATGATATCATAAATAATTTTGTTTTTTCCTACAAATATTGACCAAGTCAATTAAGTGAAAACAGACATAAAAATGAGAAATTAAAAGAAAAGAAAAAACCATTTTGGTCTTCTTCTCAAAATTTTGCCGCCTCTCTCTCTTCTTTCTCTCTTCTCTCTCATTTTCTTCTTCCACCATGAAAGCTTATATTAAGCTGGTTTTAACCCTAAAATCCCCGTTAATTCCACAACTCCCTTAAGGAAAAATTACCCTTGAGCTTTGATTTGAAGATTGAAGTCAAAAAAAAGAAAAGGAAATTTGAGAGATTGAAGCTTTGAAAATTCAGAAATTGAGGTAAGTGCAACTTAAAGCTTAAATTCTTATTAAATTCATGAATTTAAGTTTAAATGTGATGAAATTATGCAAAGAACCATGAAAATCATGGATGTATGGGAGGTGTGAATGTTCAGCAGCCATGGGATTATGAGATATTAAAGTATTTTGGTTCAATTAATTATGTATGTAAGCCTAATTAAGTGTGTAGAGAATGTTTAGATACCTTAATTGCATAAATTGAAGAATTTAGAAAATTAGGGTTCTTGACTTAGGGTTTGAAAAAGAAAAAGTTGAGAATTGGTCAATTGATGTAGTTGACCTTATTTGAGTTGAGAAATGGTCAATTGTGACCATTTGTGGTGTGTGTGAATTGTTAGAAATAAGTTTCAATTCGGATTGGTTAAGGTCAATATGCAGACAGCTTGACCTAAGTCCCTTTCAGGGACCAAAACTGAAAATTTACCAACCCAATTGGTGTGAGGTCAATTGGGAATGAAACTAGATACAAAATAGATCATTTTTTATTAGGAATCATGCCCAGAAAATGACCATAACTTAGTGAACCATTAGGCCAAATCCGGATTAGGGCAAACTGACCTGTACAAAAATGGCCAAATGAACAGTAGTTACGTAAATGACCATAACTCTAACAATTCCTGCAATTGCACCTTCAACTCTTTCAACTCAACAGGTGCCATCCTATAAGGAGTGATGGAGATTGGCTCCACACTAGGCCTAGTCTCAATTTCAAACTGCACCTCTCTTTCTGGAGGCAATCCCGGTAATTCTTCTGGAAAGACATCCGGAAAATCCCATATCGTAGGAATATCTTTAAGATCTGGACTCCCCACCTGGGTGTCTATCACATGAGCTAGATAAGCTTCTCATCCCTTTCTAATCATCTTTCTAGCAAGTGCAGCTGAAATGATGTTGGATGGCAATAACTGCCTCTCCCCGTGTATCACTATGTCTGTATACTCGGGAAGACCAAAAGTGACTGTCTTCAGTCTACAGTCAATCAAGGTGTGATGCCTAGCTAACCAATCCATGCCTAAGATGATATCATAATCTCGGAAGGGCATGTCAATTAAGTCTGACAAGAATGTATGTCCTTGGATCACCAGAGGATAATCCTTGTACAATTCGTTCACTCTAACCTCTTGTCCTAAAGGACTAGTCACTAGCACATCATAATCCAATTTCACACAAGGAATAGCAACAGAGCATGCAATACTGGCACTAGCATAAGAATGTGTAGAACCAGGGTCAAATAGCACATTTACGTCTCTAACAAAAATAGAGAAAGTACCAGCCACAACATCTGATGTCTTAGCTTCATCCCTCTGGCGCATGGTGTACACCCTGACTAGTGCACCACTCTGCTCTGGTTGGCTCACTGTGCCCTGGCTGCCAGAAGAGTTACCTCTACCCCTGCCTCTGCCTCTACTAATTGTCTGTTGTCCTCTGGAAGCAAAACCTTGAACAGATCTCTCAGTGGTAGTAGGCGGCTCATATCTGCAAGCACTAGTGCAATCTCTAGCAAAATGCCCACTTCCACCACAGTTGTAACAGGCTCCTATGGCCTTATAACATACTCCTCCATGAGTCCTGCCACAAGTCTCACAAGCACGGGTAGGAAAGGAACCCCTAGATGTCTGCTGTCCGGATCTAGGTGGCCTCTGTCCTAAGAATCTTGCCCTACTAGATCCTCTATTACTTGATCCCCCAAAGCTCTTCCCCTTACCCGAATTGTTACTTGGACTCTGACCTGTAGGCTTACTGCTCTTCTCTTTTTTAGTGATTACCTTCTCAGATGCCCCTTCCAGTTCTATCCTTTCCAATTCAAGGGCCTGTGATATCAACCCAGAGAAGTTGTCATGTCGAAACCCAACCACTTACAATCTTAAACTAGGCCTCAAACTGTTTGCATCTGTCTCTACTGGTAGTGAGTAGGCTTCCAGCATAGTGGCTGAGGCGAGAAAAGTCTCTCTCATACTCGACTACAGTCTTGTTCCCTTGCTTCAAACTGAGAAACTCCTATAGCTTCATATCCACATAGGTATTAGGAACATATTTCTGTCTAAACTCCCTTAGAAAGTCATCCCATGTCAGTACTGGTGACTCAGCCAAACTGTAGGGCATGGTCTTCCACCACTCATATGCATCTCCATGCAGCAGGGAAATTGAATATTCAAACTTTAACTCATCTGTGCAGTGCAATTTCTTAAAGACCCTCTCTATCCGTTCTAACCATTGCTCAGCTTCCAATGGGTCCACTGTACCCTTGAACTCTGTTGCCCTATACTTCATTAACTTGTCATATTGTCTGGCTGGGGATGGTGGTTGCACTGGAGGTGCTTGCATAGGAGCTTAGACTGGTATATTGCCAGCCCTTTACTGAAATAATGTAGCCATCTGTGAGCAACCGAGCAGAAGCGCATGGGTGGGACGGTGCGGTGACCCATCGGCATTACGAGGAGCCAGCCTCCCCCTGTACCTCAGTTGCTACTAATTGTTCTACAGTGTTATCCCCCTCTTCCATACTGAATCACAAGGAATTCTACTCCCTAAACAATCAACACAAGGAGATTTGCCTCCATTAGTCCATATTTATGATGTAATGCACTATATGTATCAATAATGACAGTTGAGCAGTTGTACTTATCAAAATTTTTCAAACATGCAATTTCAAAACTTGTATAAAAACCAAAGCTCTGATACCACTTAACATGTCACACCTTATCCTAGTAAGGAATGACATGTTCCCATAGCATACCTAAGGAATTACCGAACTCTACCTACCTATAAGCCATTAGTTATGCTACAAAGAATTTTAAAACAAATCATAGCCTTTTATTTTATCAATTCTTTTGCAGAAAACTGCATGAGAATGGTTAAAATTACATGTAAACATTCATTAGAAATAATGATAGACTAAATATTGCAAAAGTTACATGTTCATAAGTCTCAAAGTAAAATACAAAATAGTTACAAACTTAAAATGTGATAGCAATGCAATGCTTTTAAATACAAACTGCTCAATGTCCGTACATCCATACGTATAGGTACAAAATACATCAAAACGAAATTACAGGGGTATACCTACAATATATACCCACAAACAATACTAAAATGCTGCTTCGAAGTCTCTCACTCGGTAGCCTTCTCCTTTCCCTTACCTGCGACAGCATAAAGAAGCTATCGCTGAGTATATCACTCAGTGGTGCACAGCTAATAACTTTAAAACTTAAGGTAAAACACAATTTGTCAAAGCATAATAAATCACATTTTTCTTAAGCATGAAAACTTCATAATAGCTCTAAGTCCATAAGAGCCATTTATTAGAATAACATTGCAAATGAGAAATCATACTTCATAAATCACAATTCACAAAGCATTAGTGTTGCCAATATCAACACACAGTTTAGGCCATGACACAAAATTTCACGATCAGTGCCGTGTTGTACATCACGACAAAGCAATCTCAACGTCACTAACCATTATTAATGAGGGAAGGGCTAGCTAGCTAATGAGTACTCATGTAGTCTTACCCCACTAACTGTTATTAATGGGAGACATAATCAATATCAATTATCAACCCTAAGTAGCTGTTAGTATTGGGGAGTTTCGAAAGGGACTATCATGCTAACTGTGGTTTCAAAACAGTTTCCAAAAATTTCCCACTCAACAATCACATTCATAAACCAATAAACACATTTAAATTCATCATAATATCCATATAAAGGTGGCAACACCCAAATTTCTTAAATACATGAGAAAAACCATATTTCAGTCAAAGTAAACTTGTTCAAAGCAAAATCATTCAAATAAACACATTCCAAGCAATTTACAAGTTTAAAAATGAAGAAAAGGTTAGTTGTGCACAAACCTTCAATGCTCTCCTTTCTCTTTACTCACTATTCCTTGTCCATTCTAACTTCTTTTTCTACTGAAATACACAAATAAAATACCTCAATACCAATCTCAATTGCTGCCAAAAACTCATTAAATGCATGTCTAATGCATCCCAAGTTAGCTTTGCGAATTTTAGAAAATTTTAGTTTTGGACAACTTGGTGCCCTAATCTTTGAACCTAATTTTTACCTAGTTTTCATCATAATTTGGTGAGGTGTTCTTCATGAAAATTGTTTATCTAGGCCTTGAATTTATTTTCCTTTTTGAATTGCCTAATTTGGAGCTGTGTAGCTCAAGTTATGCCCAAAACACAATTACTGTTCATGTCAATGTTCATGTTACAGATTCAGTTCTGGCAGATTTATTGATCCAATTTCGTTCAGCAATTTGGTCAAGTTAAGTCCATAATTTGGTCTAATATTCTTCATATGAAATTTTTCACTATGTCTTAGGTTTCCATCGGTTCAAGAATCACCTAAATCAGAGTTTTCTAGAGAGAGTTATGGCCATGCAAAGTTTACTATTTATATGGTAAATCTGCAATTTTGTAGATTCGGTGATTCAAATTTGCTTAGCAATTTGATTGGGTTAAGTCCATCATTTGGCCTCAAGTTCTCCATATGAAATGTTCTACTATGTCTTAGGTTTCCATCAATTCAAGAATCGCCTAAATCAGAGTTTTCTAGAGAGAGTTATGGCCATGCAAAGTTTACTGTTCATATGGTCAAATTCTATAGTTCCAAAATTGTGTCTCTAAGTTCAAGCCAAGGTTTAGGCAATTTCTGGGCAGTTTCTGGGGTAGGTCTCTCCATGAAAATTCTAGCCCTATGTCTTAAGTTTCATTTCCAATTGATTTCACACTAATTGGAGTTGTGTAGCTCAATTTATGGGCTGTCAAACACACTAAACTCAGTGTGCAAATTCTGCCCTAGGTTTAAAATTCTCATTTCTTCAATTATTCCCTCTAACCAACCTCAATTCATATTTAATTTACCCAAAATGACTATAATTTAGCATTGACACATCAATGGCACTTCCTACCACAAAACCCACAATTTTCAAACACCAAAGTTTGTAATTTTCCCTAATCCTACCATTTTGTTACTTGCATTCATCAACCCAATGTCAATTCAAACTAAATAAACCTCAAATGATCATAATTTAATACTACACACACCAATTTCACTCTCTAGCCCAAAACCCAATTTTCCCATGAACCCTAATCTCCCATAATTAAATTTATACACATTTCATGCAATTTCTTTGCTCTAATTATGCATACTACTTCAACTAAGCTTGATTTCATCATCATTTTCATTGAAATATATCAAACCCTAATTTTTCTCTAATTTGGCCAAAACCCTAGTTTAGGTTTCATGCATGTTTCCTTTCATTTTCTTATGAAATTTCATCATAATCTAACTTAATTTAAGGTTTGTATAACAAAATGAACATTAAAGAACTTACCTCTTGATGACTTCCTTCCAACTCCCCATATCTTCAATTTTCTTCTAATCTCTTGTTTCCCCTTGCTTTTAATCTCTAAATCAAATATTAATTTGATGCTCTCTACCAATTAGATGCAAAACCCATAGAGGAAAAGTAAGGAATTGAGTTTTGAGAATGAGTGTCAATGGAGAAAGAAGGAAGAAGAAGAAAGAAAGAAAGAGTGAAGGAGAGAGAGTGGGTGGTAACTAAATGGGAAAGAAAGGGAGGGTTTTGTCTTCTTTTATACTTATTTATTCCTTTTTAATTCATTTAATGAGTTGTCCAAAACCCATTGGTCCCTTAAATTTAAATTAGGTCAAAAATGAAATTTAAATTCTAGATTTTTGCCTCTTTTATTTTCTTTTCACTTTTACTCTAATTTTTCCCTCAATATTTTATTTTTATTTAATTTAATTTACATTTTGATTAAAAGTCAGCTCTTGAAGTGAATTGACCAAAATGCCCCTCATAGGCTCATAATCCTTTTTTTTTTCTTTTGATACCCATTAAATCCTTAAGTCTTTGGTTCACTTGAATTTTTATTGTGTCTATCTCAATTAATTTTCTATTTATTTTTGGTCATTAAGGTGTCTTTGAATAGTACTAGTCACGGACAAAAATGGTACTATTCATAACTCTGAGGTTCGGGGTGATACAATAACTTACTCTAGGAAAGTCCAAATGATCTAAATTTTATACCGATGGAAAGTTGAGACATAGCCTTACAACTTTCATGAAGAAAACAAACCCAAATTGTGAACATAACCTATCTAAAAACTCACTTGCAGTCAGTGTATAAAAACTACCAATATCCAGAAAATGCCCAGAATTCTAGGTGATACCAAATTCGGCTAGCCTTAGAAAAATAGGCATAACTTGGGCTAAAAAACTCCAAATAGAGTGATTCAAAAAGAGAAATAAATTTAAGACAATAAGGAACAACTTTGATGAATGACACTTAGCCAAATTCTCACAGTAACCAGACTTAGAAAACAAGGGACCAAAACTGAAAAATTATAATTTTTCTTAGGAGACTTAGAAATTGAATTGGCAATCAATGCAAACAAAATTGACACCCAAAATTTGGTATATGGGTGCAATTAGAACTAATAAACTTATTAAGCATAAGAAAGTCAATAAATTGACTTGAATATGTTAGTAGTATGCCCTAGAGCATATCAGTTAATATGTATCTTGTACACAATTTTATTAATAAAAGGCATTTCCACTTTTCCGTTTACATAATATATTTGTGTGTAATAGAAAAGGTCCATTGATATTTTGTTAGAAATTCTATTCTTAAGTTGTTAAGAATATGAGTGACAGTATTTCTAGTACAAAGTATCATAAATAGGTTCACAATCGAGCATACTTCATAATAAGGACATGACTTATCCAGAAAGATTGTATTCATGTTTGTTCCCAAGTTATTTATATGAGATATAAATAAGATGGAATGGTGAGTCTCATGCCATATGACAAACATGATAAGCACTTATACATGATAAGGAGGCCGAACCAGTGACACTTATGACAAGCACATAGAGTTTACTCTTGTCAATGTTTTGTCATAAATCATATCAGTGCATATAATCTTTAGACCTAAGATAGCATAGTTATCTTGTATATAGGTAGTTTGAGTTTGATACTGCTTTCATACTTGTACTGTGTATGGGTATATGGGCATATGTTGGCTCCTACTAGTTATATATGGAGGTAGGTATTGATCAAGATGGAATCTGTTCCTCTAAGTAAATAGAGATAAAATCCTATATTCATTTAATTGTTCCTGATGTTTCAAGTTCCTGCCTAGGATAGATAAATTTATTCAGAAAAGAGTTTTTGATGAGAAAATCTTTTTAATCAAGAACTTGAATTAAAAGAGAACATAATATTCATAGCAAATGGAGTTTGACATAAACCATGACTCCAGCTTGACTTGGGATTTTGTAACAGGGAGATTTCAGTGCATGGTAACATATGATTATAGGTTCATTTAAGGTAAACCTTATTACTAATTGGGTGGCCATGGCATGCTATGCTAGGTTTTAACCATGGTCTATGAGGTGTATAAAATGATTTAGAGAAATCATTTATGATAAGAAAGAGTTCTGATGGTATTAAGAGTTGATATCATATCTCATTGCCAATTAGTGATGAGCCTAGTAAGTCACACACATACACAAGTTATCACCTAATTAAATATGATTTAATTAATTAATTAAAGAGTTTAATTGATTAAATAAATAGGTTTGGTTTGCAATTAGATTGCAAAGTCCCTAGCATAACTTGAAACCAAATCTAGATTATTCAATGCATAGTATAAGTTAAATTTATATTTAAAGTGTTTAAATATGAATTTAATTAATGAGAAATTAATTAATTTATTTATATTTGATATAAATTAATTAGAAGAAGAGAAATAATTATTTTGGGTTAAGAACTCAAAATTAAGACACAGGGGTATTTTGGTCATTTCACAGTGTGACACGTGGCACCATGAGATGGTGACACATGGCATTACACATAAGCTTGCCAAATGTCTTTTAATCATGTAAGATGATTAAAATTAAGATTAAATATAGGTTTGACACTTAGCACAATGTGATTGGGTCACTTAAACCTAGAACCAATCAAAAGGTGACATGTGGCAAGGGTTTAATGTGTTAACCTACCTATATAAGTATTGTTATGAGAAAAAAATAAAACACAAGCAGCAGCCACTCCTTTGTGCCGCCACATTGGTGTGCAATTCTCTCCTCTTCTTCTTCTTCTCTCATCAATCCAAGAGATTAGAAAAACAATCTCTTGAATTAAGAACACCAAAAATTGTTTCTAATGTCTTGTTTACATCTTTAATTTTTTTAAAAGGTAGAACTTGATTTTCTAATTAATAGAAAAAGCTTTAGAAGCTGTTCAAGGGCTGCCATAGGTGTTCTTGGTGTGGACAAGCTAGAGGGACAACATCTGTTGTCCTGAAGACGAATCTCAAAGGCGTTAGTGTGTTTGTTCTTGATTTAATCTAGGGTTCTAAAATTAATCTAATTAATTTTTAAATCTTAAATGGCAAATACAGATCCAAAAACATATTAAAAGAGTTTTAATATATTGTTTATCATTGAAATCAAATAGATAAAAATAAATCTTGCATGATGCATGTGACCCTAGGTGAAAATTTTTGAATTCAATGGTATAAACTTTTGTTTTTCACGCTTCCGTTCCTTCAGAATAGTATCGTGAATAGTAACCTCAAAATGAAAATTACCAAGAACGTTAGTTTAAGTATATTGGGGCTAGAATTAAGTATATATGAATTAATTATTGGAATTTAAGTATTAGAAATGGATATTGAAGCACTTTAAATTTATGTGTTTCAGTTGGAAAGGGATCTTCAAAGGATAAACGAAATTTTGAGTAAATTGAGTCAACAAAAGAGGTTTGTGCACAACAAACTTAAAATTCTTTTTTTCTACTTGACAAATTCTTGAAATATATGTTGTGAATAATTTTGATTGTTATGGCTTTGAAAATCTTATTTGAAAAATAGTTTGTTGCTTAGTTTGTAAATGAAAAGTTTATAAGGAAATATGATTTGTGAATTGTATGAAATGTTTGAATAACTTGATTTAAATTGTTTTTGATTCACACTTGGCATGGCAATATCACTATGTTTCTCCTCTATTTATGAGGTGAGTTTGACTATATTCCTCCCTCTCTGGCTTGCTAGTCTAAGGTGAGTTTGGATGAGTACTCATTAGCTAGCTAGCCACCTCCCTCATTGATTTCGATTAGTTGGTGTACAACACGACATGTTTGGAAGTTTTGTGTCATGGTCTAAGTTGTGTTATTGATTGGCAACACTGTGTTTAATAAATTGTTTGATCAAATTGTGTTATATTAAGCTTTAAAAATTATGATTTGTTATAAAGGTGATTTGAAAAATTGTGAAATGTGATTGTGAAATATTTGAACTGTAAATTAATGACAAATATTTTATATTTTGCATTTTATATTTTATTATGCACCACTGAGTATTTTTATACTCAGCGATAGCTTTCTTTGCTGTCACAGATATAAATAAGGAAAAAGGTAGCAGAATGAGCTACTGATTGTTGGGACTACACTGAGGCTTTTGTATGGGTATTTAGTTATACCCTTGTATATTAGATTTGATTATGCATGTAAATATATGTGTGTAAATTATTTGAGCAGATGTATAAAACTTTTGAAATGTTATTTTGGGTGTGTAATGGAAGTGCAAATTATTGTAATGTTCAAACTTATTTTTGAGTTTTGTAATGAATGTAAATTAATTTTTCTTTAGTGGAATATGAATAAAGTTATTTAATATTATTTTTGAAGACAATTGAATTGAGAATTGTTTTAAATTATAGAGTAGAGAGAAATGATGTTGATTTGTGTTGTGATTGTAATTGATTTTGATGAAATAAATTATTGGAAGTGTTTTTACAGGTGTTTGAATAAATGTTTTTCCCAAATATAGACAGCACTCTATTGAAAATTTTCCAAATTTTGTGTAAAAATAAAAATGTACAAAAATTTTAATTAGTCTTTAAACTTCAAGTAAAACTTTTTAATTCCTACCAAAAGTGCTCGCCACTTTCGAAAAGTAAGAAAATTGTTTTAAATCCCTTGTAGTATATTTAATGGATTACCGGTAGGCTAAGTACGGTGATTCATTAGATGTACTACGGGATCATGTTACATCTTACTGAGGGGTAGGATGTGACATGTTTAGTGGTATCAGAGCAAAGGTTTTAAAGTAAATTTTGAATTGTGAATTTGAAATATTTTGTTGGTATATACAACTGCTCAAATATTTGATACATATACTACAATTGCATCATAAATATGAATTAATGGAGAGAAATCTCCTTGTGTAGTTTATTCCGGGAAAAGAAAATTTTCTGAATAGAAATGGAAGAGGGGAATAAACCAGTAGAACAATTAGATACGATTGAGGCACAAAAGGAGACCTCAACTCCTCGGAGTGTCAAAGGCTCGACTGTACCAATTCCACCAATACAAATCACTGCACAAGTGGCATAGCAAATGGCCTCCTTCTTCCAACAAATGGCTGATAGTTTGTCAACCCAAGCTTAAGCCAAGTACAGACTCAACCCCCACAAGGGCAGTATGAAATAGAAAAGAGTGAGAAATCTATGGGTCAGAACTCGAATAGGCAATTGGGAAAAAGAAAAGAATTTGAGGAACCCTAAATTTATAGATATGATAGAGGTGAATCTTCAGGGTGGAAGCAATCGAGAACCCGTTGGCAAAGAATTTGAAGTTCCTACCCTATCCGTGTTTGTGAAGTATGTGGCAATTTATACGGGGATATTTGCTATAAGGTTACTGGAGCCTGCTTCAATTGTGGTGAAATTGGGCATTACGCCCGAGATTGTACTAGCGCACGTTGATTTATGCCACATACTACACCAGAGGAATCAGTCTAAGGTTCTGATTTTAGAGGCTCATTAATAGTCAATAGGGGCAGAGGTAGAAGTAGAGACAACACTTCGGGTAATCCTAGCACAATGAACCAACCGAGCAAAGGAATATACTAGAAAGATGGAATGCCATGCATTGAGGGGAAGAAGCAGAGACTTCAGATGTAGTTACCGATACATTCTTAACTTTTGAAAGGAATAATTATGTACTATTTGATTCCGACTCTACTTATTTATATGCTGATGCTAAAATTATATGTTCTACTACTATTCCCATTCATGGAGATAAATTTTGATGTGTTAGTGATTAGTCTTTTAGGATAAGAATTACAATAATAAGCATGATTGGAATTAATTTTGGAAAAGTTTCTAGTGAGAGACATCTCCTAGACTACGATAAATTATAAAGTTAATTAGTAAGCCTAATTAGGTAAGGCAAGAGGACCTAAAAGTAGATTATAGTAATATAGTTACCTTAGATGCGGGTAAAGGTATTACTGTTGATAGATGTCAGTAGGTACCATAAGCAAAATAAGTTTATGATATTAGTAGATTTGAAAGAAATAAGATATAGGGAAGTTTGATCTATTGGGATGTATCGTAGTAATTATGCAATATTCTTGATTTTTGTGCTGTAAGCTGCAGATTATAGTACTGACTTGGGATTTATTGTGTAGAGCTACGTACTACCCAATAGTACACAAGGATAAGAATAGTTATAAACAGCATCTGTTTTGGTATAGTTATAATAAGATAAAGTTTTCTTATTGGAAAGGAGTTTGAAAATCCTAACTCGGGATTTAAAACTCTAAAATTAGAATATCGAAAGGTTATAATTCAGTACAAAAGGAAGTAATGACTGCACATCAGTGAAAAATAAGCTATAGAATATCGATAGATAAAAGAGTTATGGAAGTAAAAATTAGAATAGTTAGTGCAAATGTAATAAAGAAACATTATGAATATTAGTTAAAGTATTGACTAAAATGGTCAGAGGACTAAATCAAAGTAATATTGAAGTATAGTGGATTTATTAGGGATGATAAGAGGTGCTAAATCATGACTCGACAATCAAGTTAAGGAAGAAGATAAGATTGAGGAATAAAATAATTAAAGTTAAGTTGTGGAATGAAAAAAAAAAAAAAAGAAGAAACAAATAGAACAGTAAGAAATGAGAAAAACACTAGATGACAAATTGCCACCAGGGAAAATAACCTACTTAAAACGTGTAACAATACCCCAAATTATTCTATCAACTAAGAAATAAGTTAAACAAAAGCAAATAAGATAGTGCAAAATGGCACATAGTCCTTGGACATAAATGGAGATGGTAAGATAATGGTTATGGACCTATGGCTAATAAAGAGATAAGCAGTTCATATATAACCAACAAGGTCATTAAAAAAAAAAAAAGAGAGAAGACTTCAAAGGAAAATATTTGCTAAAACAATAGCAAGAAAAGACTAAAATAAACTAAATTGAAGGTTGCATCAAATGATCAAGAGATTTGATAAGAAAAGAGTAAAACTAAGTTCTCACCCATAGGATCATACGAGGTCCTAGAAAAAGTGGATCCACTAGCACACATATTTGCTTACCTCTAAAATTGAAACGAATTTGAATCTAACTTATGACAGAAGCTCATAAGAAACTTGGCACACGAGGTGAGCAATCGATGAGTAAATAATATTAGTTAAAGTGCTACGGACCATTATTCAGATTATAAAGCTACGTAGAAATGTGAGAAAAATATGAAAAAACAACACATATGACTATTTGAGGACAGATAGTGGACATAATTTTGAGGACGAAATTTATTTTAAGGGGGGAGAATTATAACACCCCTATTTGCATAGCCAGGTAAATTATATTGTTCCGGTGACCGGTGTCGGTCCGGACAATTAAGAGAATTAGAACCACATTTAAGACACCTAGAAAAGCCCTGAATGAAAATAATTAGTAATTGCCAAATAGTTAAGTACATAAGAAGTTAAATGAGCCGGGAGTCATAGCGATGGGTGACCTTCCTGAAAAGTGACTACGAGGTCAGTCTAAACTCATATTTTGAACCGAAAAATTTGACTCCGCGGTCCTTAGGAGTATTGCAAGCACAGTGGAAATAGAAAACCACGAAAAAGAGTAGTTAAGCAGGTCAAATAATTAGGTCAGGGATCTAGAAGAAATATTGAATAACATGCAAACCGGATTGAACCGGCGAGGGGGGATTTGGTCAATTCACCCCTAGAGCTGACTCCTGACCTAACTGTCCAATAAAATTGGAGAAAAGAAAATTTTGGAATCGAGACTCAAATTAAAGAACTAATGAAAAAATAAATGCAAAAGAAAAAAAGAAAAGGGAAAAAGTTTATTACAACACCTTACATCACTATTATGACATCATAAATAATTTTGTTTTTTCTTACAAATATTGACCAAGTCAATTAAGTGAAAATAGGCATAAAAATGAAAAATTAAAAGAAAAAAAAAAACTTTTTTGGTCTTTTTTCAAAATTTTGCCACCTCTCTCTCTTCTTTCTCTCATCTCTCTCATTTTCTTCTTCCACCATAAAAGCTTATATTAAGCTTTCATAACCCTAAAATCCCCATTAATTCCAAAACTCCCTTAAGGAAAAATTACCCTTGAGCTTTGATTTGAAGATTGAAGTGAGAAAAAAAAAAACAAAAGGAAATTGGAGAGATTGAAGCTTTGGAAATTCACAAATTGAGGTAAGTGCAACTTCAAGCTTAGATTCTTATTAAATTAATGAATTTAAGTTTAAATGTGATGAAATTATGCAAAGAACCATGAAAATCATGGATGTATGGGAGGTGTGAATTTTTAGCAGCCATGGGATTATGAGATATTGAAGTATTTTAGTTCAATTAATTGTGTATGTAAGCCTAATTAAGTGTGTAGAGAATGTTTAGATACCTTAATTGCATAAATTGAAGAATTTAGAAAATTAGGGTTCTTGACTTAGGGTTTGGAAAAGAAAAAGTTGAGAATTTGTCAATTGATATAGTTGACCTCATTTGAGTTGAGAAATGGTCAATTGTGACCATTTGTATTGTGTGTGAATTGTTAGAAATAAGTTTTAATTCGAATTGGTTAAGGTCAATATGCAGACAGCTTGACCTAGGTCCCTTTAAGAGACTAAAACTAAAAATTTACCAACCCAATTGGTGTGAGATCAATTGGGAATGAAACTAAACACAAAATGGACCATTTTTCATTCAGGAATCATGCCCAGAAAATGACCATAACTTAGTTAACCATTAGGCTAAATACGGATTAGGGCACACTGACCTATATAAAAATGACCAAATGAATAGTAATTACGTAAATGAGCATAACTTGGCCTAAGAAAGTCCAATTGACCTGAATTTTATACCGATGGAAAGCTGAGACATAGCCCTACAACTTTCCTAAAGAAAATAAGCCCAAATTTTGAACATAACCTGTCCGAAAACTCACCTACAGTCAGTGTACAAAAACTACCAATAACCAAAAAATGCCCAGAATTCTGGGTAACACCAAATCCGGCTAGCCTTAGAAAAATAGGCATAACTTAGGCTACAAAACTCCAAATAGAGTGATTCAAAAAGAGAAATAAAGTTAAAACAATAAGGAACAACTTTGATGAAGGACACTTAACCAAATTCTCAGAATAACTAGACCAATAGAACAGTAGAAAACAAGGGACCAAAACTGAAAAATTGTAATTTCTCTTAGGAGACTTAGAAATTGAATTGGCAATCAATGCCAACAAAATTGACACCCAAAATGCGGTATATGGATGCAATTAGAACTAATAAACTTATTAAGCATAAGAAAGTCAACAAATTGACTTGAATTGTATCGTGAATAGCAACCCCGAAATGAAAGTTTTTAAGAATATTAGTTTAAGCATATTAGGGCTAGAATTAAGTATATATGAATTAATTATTGGAATTTAAGCATTAGAAATGGATAATGAAGCACTTTAAATTTATGTGTTTCAGTTGAAAAGGGATCTTCGAAGGAGAAACGAAAATTTGAGTAAATTAAGTTAACAAAAGAGGTTTGTGCACAACAAACTTAAAATTCTTTTTTTCTACTTGACAATTCTTGAAATAAATGTTGTGAATAATTTTAATTGTTATGGCTTTGAAAATTTTATTTGAAAAATAGTGTGTTGCCTACTTTTTAAATGAAAAGTTTGGAATGAAATATGATTTGTGAATTGTATGAAATATTTGAATAACTTGATTTAAATTATTTTTTATTCACACTTGGCATAGCAATATCACTATGTTCCTTCTCCATTTATGAGATGAGTTTGACTATAATCCTCCCTCTCTGGCTTGCCAGTCTGAGGTGAGTTTGGATGAGTACTCATTAGCTAGCTAACCACCTCCCTTATTGATTTCGATTAGTGGGGTGAGTTTGCCTTGTCGTGGTGCACAACACGGCATGTTTGGAAATTTTGTGTCATGATCTAAGTTGTGTTATTGATTGGCAACACTGTGTTTAATAAATTGTTTGATCAAATTGTGTTATATTAAGCTTTCAAAATTGTGAAATATTTAAATTGTGATTAGTTATAAAGGTAATTTTAAAAATTGTGAAATATGATTGTAAAATATTTGAACTGTGAATTAATGACAAATGTTTTATATTTTGCATTTTATATTTTATTGTGCACCACTAAGTATTTTTATATTCAGCGATAGCTTTCTTTGCTGTCGCATATAGAAATAAGGAAAAAGGCAGCAGAGTGAACTGCTGATTATTGTGACTACACTGAGGCTTTTGTACGGGTATTTAGTTATACCCTTGCATATTAGATTTGATTATGCATATAAATATATGTGTGTAAATTATTTGTGCAGATGTATAAGACTTTTGAAATGTTATTTTGGGTGTGTAATGGAAGTGTAAATTATTGTAATGTTCAAACTTATTTTTGAGTTTTGTAATGAATGTAAATTAATTTTTCTTTAGTGGAATATGAATGAAGTTATCTAATATTATTTCTGAAGACAATTGAATTGAAAATTGTTTTGAATTGTGGAGTTGAGAGAAATGATATTGATTTGTGTTGTGGTTGTAATTGATTTTGATGAAATAAATTATTGAAAGTGTTTTTACAGGTGTTTGAAGAACTGTTTTTCCCAAATATAGATGGCACTCTGCTGAAAATTTTTCAAAATTTGCGTAAAAATAAAAAGGTACAAAAATTTTAACCAGTCTTTAAACTTCAAGTAAAAGTTTTTAATTCCTACCAAAAGTGCTCGCCACCTTCGAAAAGTAAGAAAATTATTTTAAAATCCCCTGTAGTATATTTAATGGGTTACTGGTAGGCATAGTATGGTGATTCATTAGGTTATGGTCAAAGTTTGGGTTTGTTTCCTTCGTGAAAGTTGTAGGGCTATGTCTCAGCTTTCTATCAGTACAAAATTTAGGTCATTTGGACCTTCCTAGACCAAGTTATGGCCATTTACGTAACTACTATTCATTTGATCATTTTTGTACAGGTCAGTGTGCCTAATTCCAGATTTGGCCTAATTGTTCACTAAGTTATGGTCATTTTCTGGGCATGATTCCTAAATATAAAAAAGGTCCATTTTGTGTCTAGTTTTATTCCCAACTGACCTCACACCAATTGGGTTAGTAAATTTTCAGTTTTGGTCCTTAAAAGGGACCTAGGTCAAGCTGCCTGCATATTTACCTTAACTAATCCGAATTGAAACTTGGTTCTAACAATTCATACACGCCACAAATGGTCACAATTGACCATTTCTTAACTTTTTCTCTAATTTTTCACATGCTCAAAACCCTAATTTTGGCATATGTTTTAATTGATGCACTTAAAGTAGATATTCAAGTTCTACACATTCAATCAAGCCTAATTACATATTTAATTCACATAAACATCATCAAAACCCTAAGGGACTAGGGCTGAACGAAATTTAAAATCTCCATGCACCCATATTTTCTTTCACTTCATAAGCTAAATTTCTCACTAATAACCTTAATTCAAAGATAACTTAACAATTCAAGGTAGAAAGAAACCTTACCTTATGGAGCAGAATTTCTATCCTTCAATTTTCCTCACTTCCTTTGTTTTAATGACATCCAAGCTTTATATCAAGGTCCACTTGCAAGATTTACTTAAGGGGGTTAGGAAAATTTGTGGCTAAACTTAAGGTTTATAAGAGCTTGAGGTAAGCTCGCATGGTGGAAATGAAAGAGATGAGAGAGGGAAGAGAGATGGGGACAGCAACACAAGAAGAAGACCCAAATTGTTTTTTTCCTTTAATTTTTTTTTATGTGTATTTATCATAAAATTGACTTGGTCAAAATGGTAATTAAATGGAAAATTATTTATGTGATCATACATGATGTCATGGGAGTGATGTCATAAAGCATTTTATTTTTGAATTTCTTTTCTTTCTCATTTTCTTTTCTTTTTCCATCCTTCATTAATTTAATTTTATATTTCAAAATTTTCATTTCTCAGATTTTATTGAACAATTAGGTCAGGAGTCAGCTCTAGGGGCGAATTGACTAAATCGCCCCTCACCGGTTCAATCCGATTTGCAAGTTATTATGTTTTTCTTCCGGATCCTTGACCTAATTATTTGACTTGCTTAACAACTCTTTTTTCATGATTTTCTCTTTTCCAATGTATTTGCAATAGTCCTTAGGACCGCGGCGTCACATTTTCCCATTCGAAATTCGAGCTTAGACTGACTTCGCAGTCACTTCCTGCGAAGGTCACCCATCGTTGTGACTCCTGACTCATTTAACTTTTTATGCTTTATGTTTCTTCTTTATACTTAACTATTTGGCAATTACTAGTTAATTTCATTCAGAGATTTTCTAGGTGTTTTAAACATAGTTTTAATCCTCTTAATTGTTTGGACCGACACCGATCACTAGAACAGCAAAATATACCAGGCTATGTAAATAGGGGTGTTACAATTCTTTCCCCCTTAAAATAAATTTCATCTCGAAATTTTATCTGGTATCAGTCTCTAAACAGCTGTTGGTGCTATCTCCTCATGTCCTCTTCATGCTCCCAAGTAGCTTCCTGGCCTGAATGATGATTCCACAGCACTTTAACCAATACTATTTACTAATCGATTGCTCACCTCGTGCGCCAAGTTTCTTATGAGCTTCTGTCATAAGTTAGATTCAAATTCATTTCAACTTTAGAGGTAAGCAAATCTATGTACTAGTGGATCCACTTTTTCTAGGACCTTGTATGATCCTATGGGTGAGAACTTAGTTTTACTCTTTTCTTATCACATCTCTTGATCATTTGATGCAACGTTCAATTTAGTTTGGAATATTTTAATTTTTTCTTGCTATTGTTTTAGCAATTATTTTCCTATGTAATCTTTTTTTTTTTTAAATGACCTTGTTGGTCGTATATGAACTGCTTATCTCTTTATTGGCCATAGGTCCATAACCATTATCTTACCATCTCCATTTATGACTAAGGCCTATGTGTTATTTTGCCTATCTTGTTTGCTTTTGCTTAACTTATTTCTTTCTTGATAAAATAGTTTGGGATATCATTACGCGTCTTAAGTAGGTTATTGGCCCTGGTGGTAATTCCTCATCTAGTGTTTTTCTCATTTCTTACTGTTCTATTTGTTTCTTTTTTATTCCATAACTTAACTTTAATTATTTTATTTCTCAATCTTATCTTCTTCCTTAACTTGACTATCGAGTCATGATTTAACACCTTTTATCATCCCTAATAAATCCGCTATACTTCAATATTACTTTGATTTGGTCCTCTGACCATTCTAGTCAATACTTTAACTAATATTCATAATGTTTCTTTATTACATTTGCACAAACTATTCTAATTTTTACTTCTATATTTTCTTTTATCTACCGATATCCTATAGCTTATTTTCCGCTGGTTTTGCGATCATTACCTTTTTTTTTTTAATTGAACCATAAACAATTCTTTAACCTTAAGAAGGGAGTCTACTGGACTATCCTTTTTCCCATGCTATTCAAAAATTTTGCATTAATCCTAATCTAATCCTTATGATCCGCACAATAAAATTGTGCTCTTCCTAATCTGACCAACTAGTTCCTATCGAATTACTGTTATCAGTAGAACATCATTTCTTAACTGTTTTATAAGTTATAATTATCATCCATAGCATCCTGTCTCTTCTAGGGGAACAAAATCATATTTTGTGTCTTACTGCTACATGAGTAGAATATTGTTCCTTACTATACTTTGAGCAAAAGATCCATTACATTACCAGAACAACTATAAACCCCATATCAAAGACTGGATGACCTAGCCCTATAGGTGTTATTTTTAAATTTTGACCATACTAAAATCTCTAGTCCCATAACAATTCCTGATGTACTATAATTCGTGCTAGGGTAACGAAGTCATTAACTCTCACTACCTTGCAACCATGATCTTTTGATATTCTAATTATAGAGTTGTAAATCCCGAATTAGGATTTTCAAACTTAGTTCTAGTAATAAAACTCTATTCTGGTATATTTTTACCAGAGCGAAAACCTTTTGTAACTATTCTTATCCTTGTGTACTTTCAGGTAGTATGTAGCTCTACACAATAATCTCAAGTTAGTACTGTAATTTGCAGCTTACAGTACAAACATCAAGAATATTGCATAGTTACTACGATACATTCCAATAGATTAAACTTTCCTACATTTTATTCTTTTCGAATTCACTAATATCCAATACTTATTCTAATTACCATATCCATTGAAAATTACTAGCAGTAACATCTGTTCCCTCATTTAGAGCAATTATATTACTATCACTTACTTTTAGGTCTTCTTGCTTTACATTAAATAGGCTAACTACTTAGCTTTATAAATTATTATATGCTAGCAAATACTTTTTGCTGACAACTCTTCCAAAATGAATTTTAATCACACTTATTATCGTAGTTTTTATCCTAAAAGACTAGTCACTAATATATCAAAATTTATTCCCATACAAAGGAATAATAGCAAAACATATAATTCTAACATGAACATTTAAGCAAGTAGTGCTGGGATCAAATAATGACCAATTGTTTCTTCCAAAAATTTAAGAACTCACCAGCAGCTACATCCGAAGTTTCTACTCTTTCCCCTTGGCACATAGTGGATGCTCTAACTGATGCGCTATTAGGTTCAGGTTGATTTACTGTGCTTGGATTGTGAGGAATACAAATTCTATTTATAGCTTGGCCCTGACCAACTATCTGTGAACTTCAGAGAGCAGATCGAGGTGCTCTAGTACAATTTCTAGCAAAGTGTCCAAGCTTTCCATAATTATAGCAGACTCCAGTGGCTTTACTGTCACACCTTACCCCTCCGTAAGGCATAACATGATCCCGTAGTATACTTAATGAATTACCAAACTTCATCTACTAATAACCCATTAAATACACTACAAGGAATTTTAAACCTTTTTTTATTTCTTTTTACAGTGGTGAGAACTTTTAACAGATGTTAA